>NW_026884358.1:0-112994 GCF_032173495.1 Musca vetustissima | reverse complement strand
TTGTTGTAGCGGCGCATACATACAATATATTCTGATAAACGCAATGAAAAAAATTAAATAAATGAAAAAAATTTCGGCAAATAAAAATTTCTTTATATACAGGCGAAGTGGTAGTTGTGTGTATGTTCGTAAAAAGTGTTTTAGAGAATATGAAACAGCAACAACCATACACACAAACAAAAATGGTCTCATCGTGTACAACGCGGCAATTATGACGAGTTATACAAACAGCAACAACAACAACACGTCGAATATGAATAAAGTTAACAAATTATGACAACCAAAAGGCGGGGCATAGATGTTATTTTTGTAAAGATTAAGACTCAAAATGACGCCTCCATTTTTTTTATTTGAAAATAAAAAACGAATGTATTAAAAAGATTGTTGAATTTATAGAATAATGCATTTGGCTTATTAGTTATTTTTTGTTGAACATTAGTGAATGCCGTCGGCATTTCAACAATTTCCGTATAGTTAGAAAGGCAAACGAAATATAACTGTATGTTGTTTTTGTCTTTATAATTTGAAAGGTTTTAGGTGAATACAACTTTTTCCTTTTCTTGAAAACTTTAAAAAGATAATTTGGAATACTTGGTTTTAATTAAAAACATGACTGAACGAAATAAAGACATGAATTTCTTTTAATTTAATTTCTATTAATGGTTTAGCTTTATTTTATGTGTTGTTTGGGATTTTGGTCTATATTAATAACAGACAGTAAAAGTGTGTTATATTTTGGATGGTGGAATATGAAGATATGATAATTGACCATAGAGACAGGTTCACGATGTTTTTTGTTGACGTTATTTATAATTATATTTTTACACTATTTTGAGATTAATTCACAAAACCCTGTACCAATTAAAGAAATTCTTTAGAGTGAATAACAATCGTAGCGATGAACTGAGAATCATTTTTACCAAATTATATATATTTTTTCTTAAATGCATGTATGGATTAAAATATAAAAATAAATTCGTTAATGTCATATTAATAAATATAAAAAATACTGATATGCTAGTTTAAGACACTGCTAATACCTGATTTATAATTTAATCAGACTATATGGACAATTTTACTTGTTTACTTTACAAATGACACGAGGTCAAAGTCAAAATTTCACATTTTTGTGAATATAAATTATTTTTGAAAAATCCTATATAATATTGACATGTGGCGAAATTTTAACTCGAAATTACGGCCAGTAATAGATCGAACTGGATATTATAACGAAAGTGAAAATTGTTCATAAGATTATCATCAGAATTATTTTATATGTAAAATTCATATTTATGATTTTTTCCAAAAAAAAAAAAAAAAAAAATGAGTTTCAGAACCTAGTGTGAGGATAGCACCAATCGACGGTTATAGCACCAATGGACGCCTTGATATGGTCTCTGTCCAAAAATTTGTGTTATTTCCGATAATATAAAAATGTTCGTTCAAAATTTCAAAATTTAATAAAAAATAAATTCGATTTAAACTAACCTATGTCAGTATTTGTGCGGGGTTTTCTACCAAATTGCCTGTAATTTAGAATTTTCAATTCCCATTGGAAGTGAAATCATCGGTGTATTGGGGGGACCATTCGGAATTTGTTTTAGAGCTCTATATCTTAGTACTTATTCAATGAATTTTTTCACAGTAAATTTATGTTTGCAACACAATTTTTTTCATTTTGAACTATATGTATATGTTATTTTGGACCTTATTAACCCTTTCAGTTTCAAAAAAGAAAAAAAAAATTTTGTCGGAATAAAAATCTAAAATTTTGTACTTAAAATCATATAAAACATAGAGTTTAGAAAAAAAAAACTATTTTAATTTAAACCCTCGGACAGTTTCGTCAGTTTTTCAGCAAAAACAAGAACATCAATGTTAACGGTACATAGGATAACCGAAAAATCGCAAAGAAAGAGAGAATTTATAAATGTCGAATATATTCGACAAAAACACTGAAAGGGTTAAAGAATTATTTTTAAAGATAAACCAAAGAAAAAACCAGTAAGGAAAGTAGTAAAGTCGGACGGGCCGACTATATAATACCCTCCACCACTATGGGTTTATTAAACAGGACAATTATCAGGAAATATTTATTTAAATGTGAATCGACCTAGATCTATCCATAAATATGTCATTCGTTTGTTAGGTACTTTTGGTCCCCCATTTACCTTAAATCGGACGAAACTATATATGGGAGCTATATCTAAATCTAGACCGATTTTCTCTAAACTTAGAACATGTCATTCTACACTCAATTCATTACGTCATGCCAAATTTCGTGCAAATCGAAATATATATAGGGACGTTGGTGCACCATTTACCTTAAATCGGACGAAACTATATATGGGAGCTATATCTAAATCTGAACCGATTTTCTCGAAACTTGGCACACATCATTTTGGACATAATTCAGTACTCTGTGCCAAATTTCGTGCAAATCGAAAGATATATACGGACTTTGGTGCCCCATTTACCAAAAATCGGACGAAACTATATATGGGAGCTATATCTAAATCTGAACCGATTTTTCTCAATTTCAATAGGGTTCGTCCTTAGGCCAAATAAGAGACTTGTGCCAAATTTCATCCAAATTGGATCATAAATGCGACCTGTAATTTGTTTACAATTTAACATCTACAGACGGGTGGACGGACGGACATGCATTAATCTGTTCAGAAAGTGATTCTATGCATATTCTCAAAAGGAACCATGTATCTATCTCGTTTCCTTTTGCCTGTTACAAACATATGCACAAAGACATAATACCCTGTACCACAGTGTGGTGAAGGGTATAAAAATGAAGGGAATAATATCGCACTATCTGTATATGGCCGAATGTGCCCCACTTGAAAATGCCGAATCTACCCCGAAGGTACTTTCTATACTTCTTTTAATTTTTTTCTATCAATTTTCTAAAAACATTATATTTTTAATTATTTTTATAAGAATATACATTGTAATTAACAACTTTTTCATAATACTGCCTTTAAATTTGAAAAGTTTTATTCAAGAAATGGAATGGAAATATTACAAAAACATTTGTAAAAATACAAACAACCGTGCATCTAACTAAGCTTATTAGCTAGACATGTCAAAAATTTGCGAAAGTTATTTATTTTGATATTCCTATGGATCGAAGCCAGTGATGTAAAATGAGAGCTTTATATCGAAAACGCGATTACATAATGTGCCCCGATGCCGAAGGTGCCCCAGTCTCACCTAACCCATATAATTTTTACTTTTTTCTTGCAGCATCCTAATCAGCGTCCCCGAAACCCTTATATGTGATATTTATTGTTTTCCTCAACCCACTGCTCTAATTATGGCAAAAAAAAATTGGATCTCTGGCCCATTGTCAGATCTACTTAAAAATTATATTAGAATCCTGCAGTTAAAAGATGATTAAGCGACTTCCACGGAAACATGAAATTTAAATTGGCGAACAATGGTCGAACGTTAACACCGTATATACATGTCCTAGTAAAATATTCGATGTTATTAAATTTTCATATGTAAGAACATTTTCTATGGGTATCTGTTTTTACATATACCGATAAATTTTTTTGGTATTTTTCTGAAATTAATGATTTTCTTCTCGGTTTCTTCGCCTTTTCTTGTAAGACTGAACTGAAATTAAATTATGGAGACAGCCCGTCTGGTACACTACAAATAGACTGTAATTCGATTATTTCAATATTATACCACCTTTTTATATCAAATCATATCTAATATATCCTCCCCACGTATTGCTGTAGGCAATACACCCAAAATGCTATAGTCTATAATAAATTAGAAAGGGTTCTAAACTAATATGCACACCACAGCGCATTTTAATAAGTCAGTCGATGATTATATTTAAAGAATAAACTTTCCTGCACAACTAAGTGGCCGATTGGAAAAGGTCAGTAGTATTGTTGTTGTTGCGGTAATACTAAATGAGTCACATAGGCTCATTTAAATGGTATTTAAGTAACAAAACTCTTTTAAATTTTAACATTTCCTTTACTAAATAATTTATTCAAAAAATTCTAGCACTACAAACATTTTTGATTTTTTTGGTTTTCAAACTTCAATATTGAAGTGTTGCTGTGCTGTAACATCATAAAATCAGAAATGCACGTAAGACAACATTTATTTGAAATTTAGATTTATTTCTTTAACAGATCGTATTTTTTCACATTTTATTACAAACCATCCGATGATTGGGAAAGAACACAAAATATCAGTCTATATCAGCAAATCAAAATCGGGCAGTATGGTTCTTTATTTTCTTTTTTAAGGTAAAGAAAATTTAAATTAATGAAAAAACACTTTTCTTTGAATTAACATTAAAAGACCACAAAATGAGTACATTTGATGTATGTTTAATGTTCTATTTAAAGTCATTATATAATTACCATTTAAAGTACCGCCACAGTCCTACACACACACACACACACACACGTGAAATCACTTCCAAACAAAAAAGGGTGATAGTTTATTGCTTGAGTTGAATATTTTCGAAATTAATTTTATTTGAATTTAATTTCTGAAAAACTCTTCCAAACAATTATTTTGTCGTGATAATCATTCTATGTGTATCTCTCTATAATTTTTGTTGTTGCTGTTGTTGTTGTCGTTGTTCGTTATTGCCATGTGGTTTCACATGTAAATGTTGTAAAGAGACATCTATAAATCGTTAAAAATGACTCCCACGTTATTCTTGTTTGATGACACTTATAAATCAATCATTAAACTGTCCAACCACAAATTAAAATAATTAGAAGTGGAAAAATTAAAGAAGAACAAGAATAAGTTAAAAATTTCTTAAAGTTAATTTGTAGAAAAGGTTTCATTCCTTTTGTGTGGGTTAGGATTAATTTCAATATCGATATTATGTTTCACAAATTCAATTTGATATACAATAATTGTATGAATAAATATCATTAAATGTCAGGATGATGAATAAAATCATTCTGAGACGAGACAGATCTTCTATAAAGGATAGCATTCATGAACACCACATAACTTCTTAAGTTTGGCCGGGACGATCTTTTTATACCCACTGTGATACATGGTATTATGTCTTTGTGCATATGTTTATAACAGGCAAAAGGAAACGAGGTAGACACATAGTTCATGTTCATGTTAAATTGTAAAGAGAGTACCGGTGCATTTATGATGCGACTTTGATTAAATTTGGAACAGTTCATTTATTTGACCCAAGGACGAACCCTATTGAAATTGGGAAAAATTGGTTCATATTTATATATAGCTCCCATATATATTTTCGTCCGATTTATAGGGTACTGAATTAAGTCTAGAATGATGTGTGCTAAGTTTCGTGAATATCGATTCAGATTTAGATACAGCTACCATATATATGTTTATCCGATTTTATGAAAATGGTGTACCAAAGTCCCTATATATCTTTCGATTTGCACAAAATTTGGCACTGCCTTCTGAACTGAGTCTAGAATGATGTGTGTAATTTTCATAAAAATTGGTTCAGATTTAGATGAAGCTCCCATATATATTTTCGTCCGATTTAATGTAAATGGTGCACGAAAGTCCCTAACTATGTTTCGATATGTACGAGCGTAGGGGATGATAGATACCAAGCAACGGCTGTGATTGGCTTTAACATGGCGAAGTCCAGGCTTATCTTGGTCCCTATTTCATCTCAAGTGTGGACACTGAGCTCGCCGCGGTGCCACCTGGGGAGCTTTTCTCATCACCCGATGAAATAGTGAGCTAATATGTGCCGCGAATTCACCCATAAGAACTACAAAAAATGGGAGGCGTCGGGTTAGTTGAAATGCTTCTGGTATCAAATAGTGGCGTTTAAGAAGATACACCAGAACCAATGAGAGATGATGATATAGAACAAGAACAACAAAGCAGCAGGAGCCGATGGGTTACCAGCGGAACTATTCAAGACTGGTGGCCAGATGCTGGTCAGGAGCATGCACAAGCTGATTAGTACAATTTGGCTAGATGAATGCATGCCAACTGATTGGAACCTCAGCATCCTGTGTCCCGTGTACAAAAAAACAGACAAGACGATATGTGCCATCTATAGAGGAATAAGTCTACTTCCCATCGCATATAAAGTGCTATCCAGTGTGCTGTGTGAACGACTGAAGCCAATGGTCAATGACATCATTGGACCATACCAATACGGCTTCAGACCTGGCAAATCCACCATTGACCAGATTTTCACTCTGCGCCAAATCCTGGAAAGGACCCACGAAAAACACATCGACACATACCACCTATTTGTCGACTATAAAGCTGCATTCGGCAGCCCTATCCGTTCAGAGGTGTTTAAAGTCATGTCTACGTTCGGCATTCCTGCAAAATTAATACGGCTATGCTAACTTTAAGTGGCACAAGGTCAGCAGTTAAAGTAGGAAAGGACCTATCGGAGCCCTTCAATACCGAACGAGGATCCAGACAAGGTGTCAGTTTGCCGTGTGATCTTTTTAACATCCTGCTGGAAAAGGTCATACGAGACGCAAAGTTGAACATAAATGGCACTCTGTACACCAAACAACACATGTTACTCGCCTACGCCGATGACATCGATATAATGGGTCGAACATTGCGAGCGGTAACAGCCACCTTTGAACAAATTGAAAAGGAGTCTGCCAAAGTGGGTCTGTCTTTAAACGGCGAGAAGACCAAGCTGATGGTATCAACACGCAAGACGTCCAGTAGACTCGGACCAACTGTGGAACTTGAGAACTACAGCTTCGAGGTACTCAAAGATTTTATATACCTTGGTACCGCCATAAATAAAACGAATGAAATCAGTTTTGAAATTCGGAGAAGGATTGTGAAGGCCAACAGATGCTACAATGGTCTAAGTAAGTAGTTTAGAAACAAGGCCACCTCCCGCCAGACTAAACTCACACTTTACAAGACGCTGATACTACCCGTGCTATTATATGGATCTGAAGCATGGGTACTTGCGCAAACAGATGAGGCAGCTCTTGGGATGTTTGAAAGAAAAATTCTCCGAAAGATCTACGGGCCGATCTGCGTCGACGGTGAATATCGGCGTCGAATGAACCATGAGCTTTACAATTTGTACGCGGACATCGACATAGTCAGTCGTATTGAGCTGCAGCGACTACGGTGGCTAGGCCATGTTGTGCAAATGAATGGTAATGCCCCATCTCAAAAGACACATAAAAGCGAGCCTTCTGATTGTTCCCGTAGAAGAGGAAGGCCACGAATTAGTTGGAAAGACAAAGCAGAAAACAACATCTTGGAACGTGGTCTTCCAAATTGGTGGATTTGCGCACAAAACCGATGAGCTTGGAAATCTTTTTTAAGCTCGACTTATGAAACAACCGTTCTGTAACAAGTCAGCTAAGTAAGTATGTATGCACGATATTTGCCATAGCGTACTGACTTATGTCCAGAATGAAGTGTTTTAAGTTCCCTGAAAATCGGTTCAGATTTAGGTATAGATCTCATATATATTTTCATTACTACTTTCCTTAATGTTTTTTAGTAGACTTATTTAAATTATTAAATTTTATATACGTTTATTTTGAATTATAAATGTAGTTTTTAGATTAAATATGCCATGAGAAAAGCTACTGATTTTTTAAACTCATTTTGAATTTTTTTTCAAAGACTTATTCTCAATTTCTCGTACTGATATTTTGTTCTATAGACGGTCCAAATATGTAAAATCGAAATTTTCAATATTAATATATTTTTTCGGTTTCTTCTAAACGTGTTCTTATTGTAGGTATTAATTAT
The DNA here is from genome assembly GCF_032173495.1 of Musca vetustissima. Classification (NCBI taxonomy): domain Eukaryota; kingdom Metazoa; phylum Arthropoda; class Insecta; order Diptera; family Muscidae; genus Musca; species Musca vetustissima. Next base: position 105,236 of record NW_026884358.1, on the reverse strand, counting down.
CATCAGATTCTTATCAGCGACATTTTTTTAATTTTGTCATTTAACGTTCTCACATGAGCTCGACAAACCTTCTTCATTGACCTTTTGAGTTGCCTATTACGTCTTTTTGTTTCAACCACCAATTGTCCTAGGTAAGGGACACGATGGAAAATAAATTATGTGGACTGGGGAGAACCGGAATTGAAAAAAAAAACTTGTATGGATATTTTCAAATCGATTTGTTAGAAAATTTATTAAAGTATTTCCTTTTACAGAAATGAGACTACAAATTTAATAAAATTTAAATAATATTTTTATAAAATTTTTATTAACATTCTTCAGTAAAATGAACTTAATTATAGTTAATTTAGTATTTTTTCTTCATTCAATCAAATTTACCTACCACATTTCTTTTCCAGATTCTTAGTAAAAATCAAGAATAAAATAAAAATAAATTGCCTTGATAAGGAAAACGTTCTCTTTATATTTAAATATTTTTTCCTCAACACCATTTTGTCTACCAGTTTACGTATTCATATCAAATTTTAAATATTTTATAATTGGGAATATTTCTTATCAACAATCATCATGAACATTATTTAAACTTTTTTATTAAACATCCAAAAAATACCCAAAAAATAGATTTTCCATTTTCTTTACACTGGGAGACATATCGGCGTCTTCAGAGATTTCGTTTCGACCACATGTTTTTTTTTTCAAAACATTCCTTGGTTGTTTTCTTATTATTAATTATGCTGTAATGACAACATGAAAAGGGTTCCAAAAATTTATTTGGGTGTCGGTTTTTTTATTAATAACATTAAGAAGTATTCGTTAGTTCGTTCGTTTTTCTTTTTGAGTGGGGTTTTCCTTTAATTTACATGCATTTATTTTTTGGGTATTTCCTTTTGATGTTTCTTTTGGTCATTTTTGTTGTTGTTGTTGTTTTTTAGTTAATGTTTAACTTTTTGATGTTAGACATTGTGGCTATGAATTTTTAATATTCATTGATTAATTTTTTTTTTGAGAAAAATATTCCTATTTTGTTGTGGGCTTTGAATGTTCTTTAAATGATGAGGTAATTTAATCAAGATATAATTTTGTTGGTTTCACTGACTAATCTTTTGCGTTGAGGTTTTTTAAAAGAATATTAAATATCATTATCAGTAAAATATAAATATTTACGATGCATTACCTCATAGGGGTGATACCTCCCGGTTTAGTTTATATGGTTTGCTTGCCTATGAGTCGTTTATATTGAAAGAGGTTTTCTAGTAAAGTTTACAAAACGTATATTCTACCATGTTTAAGGGCACAAATCCACAAACAAAATTAATATCACGTCAGAATATTTTTTGAAACAAATCAAACCCAAACCTTTAAATATGTCAATATAAGAAAAAATTAACTTAAACCACTTTAAAAATAAGGGACTCATATATAGATTTTTAATATGGCTTCATAAGTGGAAATATTGGAAAACATTCTTCTCAAATCGACCATTCTTGTTTGTATGTTTCCCATACTATAGAGAATAAACTGAACACAATATAATATGAAGGGCTATCTTATTCGTGGTTTCCAAAGCTAACCTAAATAAAAAACATATTATTTTTTATGATATATATTTATAGCCTTCATTACACTGTGGTACAGGGTATTATGTCATTGTGCATATGTTTGTAACAGGCAAAAGGAATCTAGATCGACGCTTGGTTCCTTTTGAAAATATGCGTAGAATCACTTTCTGAGTCGATTTATGTTGATGTTAAATTGTGAACAAAGTACAAGTCCGATTTGGATGAAATTTGGCACAAGTCATTTATTTGGCCCAAGGACTAACCCTATGGAAATTGGAGAAAATCAGTTCAGATTTAGATATAGCTCCCATATATAGCTTCCCTCGATTTTAGGTAAATAGTACACCAAAGTTCTTGAAAATCAATCGATTTGCACGAATTTTGGAATAGTGTACTGAATTAAGTCATTGTCATTCCGTTTGCAACACCTTGCAAAATTCACCGGAGACCCCAAAAGGTACATATTCTTGATCAGAATAATTTTTTTTGAATTTCGGTATGTCTGTTGAAATCACATCTCACTTTTTTTAATTAAATAAATTGGGAACATATCACTATCGGGTGAAGTTTTTACAGTTCTGTTTTCGTAAAAGTTCAAAATCCGCATCAGGTCATTTATTGAAACGGAAATGATCCAGAGAAAATGCAATAAGTTTTCTTGAAATTTGATCGCACAAAAATTCCACCTTTGGATGAGTATTACTCTGAAGCCGTATATACTATAATCGATTTTTGGAAATTCCAGTTTGCGTATTAAAGATAGAAGTAAAATTGAAAAACACTCAAAGCTTCAAAATGTCAGCTAAAGGTAGATACAGTTAATATTCTGCAAAATGATACATGAGAGACGTAGTCCTCATTTTGTAGGCTTCTACTTTTACTTTGACACGAAACCCGTGAAATGAATGACTTAGTAACAAATCGGTAAAGAATCAAATAAAGTTTGGAGGTTAATATCATGAAAAAAAGACAGATCAATTATCCCAAAACTATTCACTTTTTTCATAATTAATAATTCCCCAGTTATAAAGGGGTGAACCTCGTCTTCAGCTATAGTAAAAATTGACAATATTGCACATATACATGAATATATGGGCAATATTGCCAATTTTTTAATATTCCATTTTCAAAAAATCAGCTTTTTTGTTTTTGTGGCACATCAATGATTTTTGGTACACATATAGAGAAAAATGTTCTGACTCCGAAACCGTTCGCGATCAAATTTTTGGTTGATGCGCGCAAAAGTTATCGAAGTTTTAATTTTGGGCATAAGAAAAAAATCTTAAAATTACGCCGTTTATTATATTGACCAAAAACGTTGATATATATCTTCCTCCGTAAAATAAGAATATGAATATATTATAAAAATCGCGAAAAAGTTGCACATCTTCGCGAAATATGAGAAAAATAATGAAAATATAGGAGATTACGTAAATATTTTCATTATATTAATGACATACACACACCTAAAAATTAATTTAAAAATATCTACATAATCTAAACACCATGGTGAATCAAATGATATCAAAATCACACAAGTCCGTGTAGCTGTTTGTAAATCACAGCGACAACAAAACAAGATATTGAGGAAAATTATTTGTTTTTGGTTCGAAAAAATAATGTCATCACATTTATTTTTTCAATTGTATACAAGAAATTTCAGAAAAAATGTTGGGGTTATTCTGCTATTTTACCCGAATTTCGCCGAAAAATTTACATATATAATAATAATCACTTTTTGTGTATAAGTATACGCCTTGCGGATTATATCAAGACCCTTCCGGTAAATCTTAGGGTTCTATAAATAGGAATAAATCTTAAAATAAAATAATATTATGAAATATACATTTTAAATTGCGTCTAAGTCGCGTAATTCTCAAAATCATTTGATGCGCATGCGGTTTCCAGGAAGTACTGAAGTTTATCTTCCAATCCACATATATTTTGCGAAATTTCATTTGACGGCTAAGATGTGCCGCACGTTACATTGAAGTACCCAAAAAACCGTAAAACGCGAATAATTTCCGAAAACTCCATATGTCATTAACGCGCATCCGATTTCGGTGTGCACCCTATAAAAATACATCGATCTATACCGATTTCAATGTGGTCCATTAAGAACCATGGATGTGCCATCACAATTTATTTTTGAGATAAATTGGGTACATCTCTCTTTCGGTTGAAGTTTTTAAAGTTCTCTTTTCGAAAAAGATCAAAATCCGTATGAGGTCATTTATTGAAGCGGAAATGATACATAGAAAACGCAAATAAATCCGCGATATTTTCAAAAACATTTTTTTGCCAAATTTCGTGTTTTTGGAAGGCCAGTTCCCGCCGTTCTAGTAGATGGATTTTCACGAAGAAGATTTTATATCATCCGAAACGGAAAAAACCTTATTGATCGCGGGTACCCATATCATTCAGTTGACAGATCTAAAAATTTGGCCCGAAAAATAGGTTTTTTAGAAATTTGATCGCACAAAATTCGCACCTTCGGATGAGTATTACTCTGAAGCTGTGCATGCTACATACACAAAATACATATCAAATTACGCAGATTCGCGACTACAATAATCGTATAATCGATTTTTAGAAATTCCTGTTCGCGTATTAATGCTAGAACTAAAATTCAAAAAACACTCAAAATCGAGCTTCAAAATGTCAGCATCATTTAAAGGTAGATGCAGTTAAAATTTTGAAAAATGATACATAAGGGGCGTAGTCCCCATTTTGTTGGCTTCTAGTTTTATTTTGACACGAAGGCCGTGCAATGAGTGGCTTAGTCACAAATCGATAGAGAACATAAAAAAACTGGTTCGCCTCAATCTGTTTTTACACATTTTTTTACATTAAAGTAGACACAGCTTCCACTAAAATAAAGTTTGGAGGTCAATATCATGAGCAGTTTGCAACGACAGATCAATTAACCCAAAACTATTCACTTTTTTTCATATACTTAAGTAGTTCCCGAGTTATAAAGGTGTGAACCTCCGCTTCAGCTATGTTAAAAAATTGGCAATATTGCCCATATATGCTTTGTTCCCATACAATAACAAATTTTCCTTTACAAAATTACAGATTCTTGCTGTACCGGAACAGGCAAATAGTCAATATATATCAGGCAATTCATATGAATTTTATGTTGCAAAACTAAACTTATTTAAACAGATTCGCAATAAAATACAAATTGTGGCACTTTGCAAAGAAAATTCCTTGATCATTTGACTTAATATTGATCGATCGTCATAAAAAATAGACAAGCTTATTCTGTTCAATAAAAACTTCCTGGTGTTCAAATTATATAATTGATGTCTGTAGATCAACTAGAAAACCACCGCACCATTTTCCACCTACACTTTGACACACATAACATAACAAAGTTCCGATTTGTTACAAACATATATGTAAGGAATACATTTTAGCAATGGGAAAACGACAATTTAACAATCTACGCTATTTTCATATTTTTACAACCACTACTTATTTCTCCCAAAACACTTTTAGTATAATAAGCGTCATATAAGTCTTACAACAGGAAAGTGTGAAATCAAAATCGATAACCCAACTGAAATTCTTTACAAAATGGCGTTTCGATAGTTCTCGTATATTAATTTTTGTTTGTTGAGACAATAAACAATATAGAAAACCCGCCGCCATTCACAACATTTACACATATTAATTGTTAATGATGAACAATTGCGGTGGAGTGGGTAGGTTTGGTTTTTACAGCCGTTCGTCATTATGAATTTTGAATTTCGTTGTTGTTAGGAGATACAACACCAACCCATATAGAATAGACATAGACAGAGAGGCAGTCTAACAAACAAACAAGCAGAGTGCCAAGCTGTTAGACATACAGACAGACAGACGAAATATACCAACCACATTCTGTATCAAAAAATTTGAAAAGGGTTGAATTTCAAATTTATGATAACACAAAACATTTACACACACACACATACGTACATATGAACATACAAACATATTGGTCCCATCAACAGCTTTGTCATACGTTTGTTATTCATCAAAATTGTATATTTTTATTGATGTTGTTGTTGTAGTTGTTGTTATCATTTACACACAAACACACACTCGCAATCACATACACAATTCAGATACGCCTAAAATTTTATTCATACATGATGAAGGCATGCATGATGATGAATGTTAGGAAACCATTTTTATATAGAAAACTGATTAAAAATTCATACTCATAGATGGATGGAAGCTAAAATATACATACACACACACACAAACAAAAACATCACACAATCAACCATTTGAAACCGTCATCATCATCTTCGTTGTAGACATCATCTAGATCACAGTCAACATTACCATATTTCATCCATAGAACACAACCAGCCAGCTAGCCATTGTCAACCAACCATGTGATATGAAGCAGATGTCACATTTTGTCGTTCCAGATATGAATAAAAACACAGAGCACAACCACCACTGCGGGGAAACACATTCAGTAACCATCATAAAAAATAAAGATGAGATTTAAAATGTTTAAAAGTAAATAAAGCAAAAAAAAAAAAAAAAATCGTGAAAAACGAAGATTGGTAATCCGTAATCAAAACAGAAAACCAATTGAGAAGTAAATAAAAACTCTGTAACGTTTACAACAACAAAATATTCATATATACATATGCTTGATGACAACTGCCTAATGAATAATGTCCAAAGATGAAATGCCACCACTTTTTTATTGCTTTGACACCAGAAGAATATTGGGAAAATATATTTTCACATATATTTATATATTTTTTTAAGAAATATTATGTAAGTGGTATGATCAGAATGGAGTTAAGGGAATACCGAAATCATAATTTTAGCTTTTAAATATTTAGGTAAGAACTGGACGGAACTTTATGCAGTTGTGGAAATTCAAAGTACCTAAAATAGATCATGGCTTACAGGGGAAAACAAAACACCAAGCTATAGAATCAAAGCCTTAGAGTCTATAGCTTGGTGTTTTACCAAATTTAAGAGTCTAAGCTTTGACAACATACCGATAATGACGAGTGACGTTCGAAAAATATGTCTAAAACACTAAAACGGAATAGTGGGGTAATGGTGGAGCTACAACATAACATAAAAGTTGGAAATAAACAAGCGAAAAAAACGCTAAGTTCGGCTGGGCCGAACTTTTGATACCCCCCACCATAGGAATACTGACAGTTACGTGAAATGAAAATATAGGGAACATACCAAAAAGTGGACCTATAACGACAATATTATGAACGTATGGTAGGGTGAAACATCAAATCCTCAAAATACTGTAATTTAGAGGGCATAGTTATATGAGGCATATCTAAAGCGGGTCCAATATTAACAACATTGTGTAGGAAGGGTTATGCCTAATTAAGGACTGATATAGCTCAATTTTGAAGCTAATATCCTTGAAATCGGTTCAGATTAAGATTTAGATCCTATATATATCCGTCCGATTTTATGTAAATGGTGCACCAAAGACGCATACTTAGACAGATTGGTACAAAATTTTGAACATCGTACTGAAGTTAGCATAGACAACCGTTGACACACGTTTTGTTGAAATCGGTCCAGATTGGATATAGCTTCCATATATACTTTCGTCCAAATAATGTACCAAGGACGCAAAATATGGCCGATAGGAACAAAACGTACTGAAATTAGTATAACCTAACCTGTGAAAACTTTCGTTGAAATCGGTTCATAGTTGGATATAGCGTTCATATATATTTTCGATTTTAAATAAATAGTGCACCAAACTCTTTATGTTTGTCAGATTGACATGGAATTTTGCACAACGTACAAAATTGATCATAGCTTAGCCAAACGGAACGGTCCGATTGGTATTTACTCGAAATCGACTTACATAATTTTGTCCCAGCGTAACAGACGAATGACATGTTTATGGAATGATCTAAGTCGGTTCACTTTTAGATGAAGATCACATATTTTAGTTCACTCAATTTCATGTTAATGGTCCTTCAAAATTGCGACGTCTGTTAGGATGCATCTGTTGAATATACTCATAAAGGTGAAGGGGTTTTATATAGTGTGGTTATATAGTCTGGTTTAGTTTTGTATCTCAATAACTTCCTTCACGCTAGGCCTAAATGCGGACCGACATAGCAATTCGCGAACCTGTACTTATATTTATAATTTTTAGTGGAGATATTTGCTAACCAAAAAGAACTCAAACTATTAAATTACACCCAATTCGGGCGAAAAATGCGGTCAAAATCCTGCAAAAACTGAAAATTTGGGGGTACTTTTAAAGCGTTATTATACCCTACACAACTATGTTGTCAGGGTATTATAGCTTTGTGCAGCCCCAAGAGTTTGTAACGCCGCGAAATATTGGTCCTAGACCCACCTTTAAGTATACCGATCGTCATATCTCGACTAGCTGAGTCGATCTAGACATGTGTGTCCGTCCGTCCGTCCGTTTTTCCATTATAATTTGTAAACACGATACAGGCCGCAGTTATGGACCAATCTTCACGAAATTTTGCATGTAGGATGGGTTCTGCCTAATGCCCTATTGTTTTTGGACCAAATGGACCAAAAACTAAATTTTTGTCTGATTTTCTGGTCGCTCTAGAGGCCGTAATTATGGCCCAAAGACCCCTATTGTTTTTGGACCAAATGGACCAAAAACTAAATTTTTGTCTGATTTTCTGGTCGCTCTAGAGGCCGTAATTATGGCCCAAACACCGCGAATTTCTACATGGAGAAGGGGATTGGGCCAAAGAATAATCATGCCTTTTGATAAAGATCGATCAATATTTAGCGGGTCAAATGGACCCTCACTTTTGTGTGAAAAATGACAAAATGTGTATTCTATAGCGTATATATTTACTCCTGAATGATATAGAGCCGAGAAGTTGATAGTATACCCAAGAGGAATGATCGACCTTTAAATTGATACCAATTATATTGTCGTATGTACTCGGATATGGGAGTTACATTTAAATATTTACAGGTGCTTACGTACTCAGTTATTATTTAGTAACACATTACCACACTAGAGGCGGAAATACAGCGCGGATCGCTTTGAAATTTTCCATGAGGACCCAGGAATGGTCAAGGATAAGGCCTATAATTTTGGGTGATGACCAGATAATAATATTGGGATAAAGTGGACCAAAAACTTAATTTTTTGGGTTTTTTCTAGTCAATGTATAGGTCATAATTAAAAGTCGAACATCATCGAGCATATGTTTGTAACAGGCAAAAATAATCGAGATAGACCCATGGTTCCTTTTGAGAATATGCATAGAATCACTTTCTGAGTTGATTTAAGCATTTCCGTCTGTCTGTCCGTCCGTCCATGTATTTTTGTGAACAAAGTACAGGTCGCATTTATGATCCGAATTGGAAGAAATTTGGCACAGATCATTTGTTTGGGCCAAACAAAATCAACTCAGAAAGTGATTCTATGCATATTCTCAAAAGGAACCATGGGTCTATCTCGATTATTTTTGCCTGTTACAAACATATGCACAAATACATAATACCCTGTACCACAGTGTGGTGAAGGGTATAAATACTTTGAAAGAGCTCTGGGGCGAACCCTATTGAAATTGAAAAATCGGTTCAGATTTAGATATAGCTCCCATATATAGTTCCGCCCGATTTTAGGTAAATAGTCCACCAAAGTCCCTAGAAATCTCTTGATTTGCACGGATTTTGGCATAGCGTACTGAATTAGGTCTAGAATGATGTGTGCAACGTTTCGTGAAAATCGGTTCAGATTTAGATATAGCTCCCATATATATTTTCATCCGATTTAAGGTAATTGGTGCACCAAAGACCCTATATATCTTCCGATTTGCACGAAATTTGGCATCTCCCATATATAGTTTCGCCCGATTTTGGGTAAGTGGTGCACCAAAGTCCCTGGAAATCTTTTCATTTGCATGAATTTTGGCATAGCGTACTAAATTAAGTCTAGAATGATATGTGCAAAGTTTCGTGAAAATCGGTTCAGATTTACATATAGCTCCCATATATATTTGCATCCGATTTTAGGTAATTGGTGCACCAAAGACCCTATATATCTTTCGATTGGCACGAATTTTGGTATAGGGTACTGAATTAAGTCTAGAATAATGTTGCTAAGCTTCGTGAAAAGATCCATAGCTAGGCCGATTGACACAATGTGTTGAAGTAATATAAATTAGTCTCTGGCAAGTTTCCCTGAAATCGGTTCAGATGTAGAAGCTCTCAAAGTATGGAAGTTTCTTATGTCTTTCGTGCCATGCTAAGTACATTTTTGCTTATAACTTTGGTTTGGATTGGCCGATGATTACCAAAATTTCAGAGAATTTAAATTAAGGACCGTAGCATCTAAAAACGTAAAGAACTTTAAAACATGCTAAGTCGAATTAGCATACTATGGTTCGGAGGCGTCGATATGTAGAATATACCCAAAGTGGTGAAGGGTATCATATAGTCGGCCCAGTCCGTCTTTACTACTTTCCTTACTGTTTTTTTTTGCTCCGTTCAATATGGAGAACCAAAAGAAGCATTTACGTCATGTTATGATTCATTTGCACCGTTTACGGGAGTGGTACTACGACCATTAGGACCGTTCACATTTGGTTTAAGAAATTTAGAGCCGACAGTAACGACGATGCGAATCTTATCAATACTGTGGTCGCTGAAAATCCGCGAGATAGTGGATGACACTAACATTCCCAAGACAACGGTACATAGGCATTTGATCGAGACTAAGTACGTTATGTGAATAACGTACTTAGTCTCGATCAAATGCTCGAAGGACGTGTCTCATTATGGCTTTAAATCGGTTCAAATTTGGATATAGTTCCCATATATTTTGTTAACAAACAATAGGCCCTATGTCATTCCTAGAAAAAAAAAACTAATTTTTGAACTAAGTATATAATATAGGTATATACTACAATAGGTCATGTCATATTTAAATATTTAATGTATTATATATTCAAATGTCGTTAATTTCATAATCGTTTCAATTCAATATTAGTGCACTTCTTGTATATACCCAAAGTGGCGTAAGGTTTTATACAGTCAGCCCCGTTTGTCTTTGTTTCTTCTTAACACGTTAATAATTTAACTATTGTCATTCTGTTTAATTTTGGTAATTGAATTCACCAAAAAGTTAAAATCTACAAGAATATGTGCGTTAACTTCTCCACACCACTAAAAACAAAAGTCCATTAGTAACATGTTGAAGATCTTTAAGGATTCTATTTTGAATTGCCGTCGCTTTAACATTTGTTGCTTTTAGTCATTGACCTTGGTTTCTATGTGTTTGTATTATTATGCAAAAAGATATAGGAAGTATACTTCTCGGATCTAAATATCTGTGTGTGTGTTTGTGTGTGTGAGTTCGTCGTCTGCTGACTCGATTTCCTTCTATACAAAAATGTGTCTCTTAGAAGATTTTCACGCCACTTCGATTAAATTTAATCGATTTCTTTTGTAAATACGAAACCAATGTCAACAACCAGCCCATTTATTTACTCGCACAGCCAGAGTGTATATAGGAGCAGACAAACAAACGCTTGAAACGGCATCCAAACACATTGTACTATTTAAACATGGCAGAGGCTCTTAGTCAGCATAGCAATTATATACAAAGTGTTTGTTGTTGAATGTTACAAAGAAATATATATATATATATATGTATTCGTCGAAATTCGTCTACTACTATATACATATATGTATATTTAGCTCTGCAGACTCCCTTTTCTCTTTGTATTTTTGTATATTTCTATATACAAACGTATGTACATGGCTGGTCTATGTCCTCAAGGATACAAATTGATTTTAGTTGTAGAAAATTTGTCTAGTTTCTAAAAATACATATATCACAAAAACAATGTCTATCGTACACATGCGAATCCGACATTAGCACAATGAGGGCTACTATATACCAACATACACACATACATACATATTTGTGAATATCTATGTACTTCGGTTTTTTCGCACACATTTGGAACTGTAGACTTCCGTTTCCGGTTGCTCGTTTTTTTGGTTGTTTTTCATTTTAATTGTATTTCTACATGTAATTTTTGGTTTGGAAAGTTTTCTTTTTTTCTCCTGTCTGCAAGTAGTTTTTCACCAGACGAATGACTATTTCGCCAGGCCTTAAACAATGTGTGCAACTTAATACAAATGTATAGAAATGGGATTTCATTTTAAAGATTTATGTAGTAAGTAAAAAATGATTATGTGATAAAAACAGGAAAGAGGATTGAACATGTTGTTGAAATGTCTTACATTTCAGACCGCGGGTATTGGTTTTTCTACCCACGAGTAGCCCTAAGAAGAACCTCTAAATTAAAAGACTTACCTAGTAGCGATAACATTCCTGAAACAATCTATACTAATAAAAGAGTAAAGTGATTGACTGACTGACTGATTTAACGATTCATCAACGCCCAAACGAAACAGCTGAAGCTAGAATCTTGAAATTTTGGGTCACTCTTGGTCCAAATATGACAGATAAGGCTGGGTTTTTGGAAATTCGTACTAGAACGGTACGAAAAGTACTAAAAAGTACTAATCTATACTAATAAGAGAGTAAAGTGATTGACTGACTGACTGATTTAACGATTCATCAACGCCCAGACGAAACGGCCGAAGCTAGAATCTTGAAATTTTTGGTGAGTGTCACTATTGATCTAAAGGTGACAGATAAGGCTGGGTTTTTGGGAATTCGTACTAGAACCGTACGAAACGTACTAAATATGGTATCATTTGTATTTGGCGAACCAGTAGAGCTAGAACTCTGAAATTTGCATTGAGGGTCACTGATGGAGTGTAGAATAGATGTAGCAAAGGACTTTTTGGAAATTCGAACTATAAGTATCCGAAAAGTACTGAAATGTACCAAATTTGGTACAATTTCGTAGCATGTGAATGGATTGAGCTAAAAACTTGAAATTTGGAATGCAAATTAAGGTTGAGAATTAGGATCGATATGAGAAGAGTTTGGAAAGCGTGTACTCATGTGTACGAAAAGTACTATATGGTACTATATTTGGTACAAATTTGATTTGGAGGTACAAATCGAAATGAAATCCTGAAAATTGAGAGAATCATTACCGTCGGAGTGTAGGATTGGGATATGAACGTAGTTTTGGAAATTTGTTACTTATGTGTACGAAAAGTACTAAATCGTACTATAATCGGTACAGTTTGGCTTTGGGTGAACCGATAGAGCGGGAACAATGAAATTTGGAGTCAGGATCACTGCAGGGGTGTGGGATTGGGGTCAGGATTCAATTTAAGAAATTAATACTTATTGGTACTAAATTTGGTACAATTTGAATTTTAGGTGAACCAATGGAGCTAGAATCATGAAATTTGGAGTTAGGATCACTGTTGAGGTGTAAGATTGAGATATGCAGGAAGTTTTAGAAATTAGTACTAATGTGTACTAAATTTGGTACAATTTGAGTCAACCGAGAGAGTTGGAATCCTGAAACTTGGATTCGGGATCACTTTGGGGGTGTACGGTTGGGGTATGTAGGAAGTTTTAGAATTTTGTACTAAGTTTACTAAATTTGGTACAATTTAAATTGTGGGTGAAGCGATAGAGTTGGAGTCCTGAAATTTTGATTTATGATCACTGTGGAGGTGTAGGAAGGTTTGGAAATTGGTTCTACTATGTACTAAATTTAGTACGATTTGATTTGTGGGTGAATTGAAAGAGTTGGAATCTTGAAATTTTGATTTAGGAACACTGTGGTGGTGTAGGATTGGGGTATGTAGGAAAATTTGGAAACTGATACTACTATGTACTAAATTTAGTACAATTTGAATTGTGGGTGAACCGATAGAGTTGGAATCCTAAAACATGAATTTAGGATCAATGTGGGTGTGTAGGATTGGGGTATGGAGGAAGTTTTAGAAATTGGTACTACTGTGTACTAAATTTGGTGCAATTTAAATTGTGGGTGAACCGATAGAGTTGGAATCCTGAAACTTGGATTTAGGATCAGTGTGGGGGTGTAGGATTGGGTTATGTAGGAAGTGTTGGAAATTTTTACTACTGTGTACTAAATTTTGTACAGTTTGAATTGTGGGCGAACCGATAGAATTGGTATCTTGAAAGTTGGATTTAGGATCACTGCGGGGGTGTAGGATTGGGGTATGTAGGAAGTTTTGAAAATTCGTACAAATTTGTACTAAATTTTGTACAATTTAAATTTTTAGTGAACCAATATGAAATATGGAATTAAGATTGGGGTATGTAGGAAGAGTTGGAAATTCGTATTTATGATTGTTAATGTAGGTAGTTATGGCAATTCATATTAATGTTTACTAACTGGCATTTAATTTGAATTTGGGTAAAGCTATATTTAAAATTTGGAAATTTTACAAAGGGTAAAAAATGACGCCAATTTTTGTATAGAGCTAGATTTCTTTTGCGGTCAAAATTTGTGTTTAGGGTTGAGTACTTTAAGTTACCATTGGTACTAAACGGTTCTAAAAGTGTTAATATTGGTGGGTATTGGGTTTTAAATACTTCCCACATTCGCTAACGAAGTAGCAGGTATATGCTAGTTCAAGAATAAATAATATACCTCAATTGTTATTGGGCTCGAAAAGATTGCAGAATACATTTCCAAATTTTTCCCAAATTTTGGAAGCTAATTTATTGGTATACCTTTCATCGCACTCTGGTACAGGGTATTATGACTTTATGTATATTATGGATACAAGCAAAAATAAGCGAGATAAACCCACCCTTTTTTGGAGGATATAGTTAAAATTAATTTCCGAGTCGATTTATGAACGTTCGTATGCACGTCTACGTGTTATTGTAAACAATGAACAGGTCGCAATTATGATCCGAATTGAATGACATTTGGTACAGCTATTAATTTAGTTTCGTCCGATTGCACAAAAGCCTCAATGTTTGTCCTATCGAACTTTTGCACAGCGGACCAATTTGAGCTCAGAAAGAAGTGTAAAAAGTATTGTGGAAATCGGTTTAGATTTAGGTATAGCTCCCATTTATCTTTTTGTCCGATTTCATGTGTCAGTACCAAACACCTATTGCTTGTTTGAATGGGACGAAAGTTTCCTCTGAATTGGTTCCAATGTAGTTATACCTCCCACATATATTTCAGATATATACGGGTAGAATATGTCTAGAATGACGTTTATTAGGGTTTTCTTAAATTGGTTACGATTAAAACATAGGTTTGATATATACATCATATTTTTTGCACCAAGAATATCGCTGCCGTTTAGGTAACTATAACAAATCAAGCCTTTGTTTTAGACCAGGTTCCCTTTGGTTCCCTGTACAAGTGTCCATATTATGGCGGAGCATATAGACATTTCTGCCGAAATTTGCACATGGGTTGATAAAACGAAATATTTTTGGAAAACTCCAATTTTCAATTTTAAAATTGAAATTTAATTGTACTTTATTTTTAAACCGCATTCAAATATAAACTTTAAAATTAAACAACAACTCAATACCGTTCTATGTGTTCCCATTACGCCATCTCAGCTTTAAATTCAAATTGGCCTGTTAAAGAGAAATGAAGAAATTTGTAGCGATTCGTTGTTTTTTTGGTGTTCTTGTTCTAGAATCATGTCTCGTCTGGGTATTCTGGCATATATATCTACAAATGTTCTCAGAGGACATAGACCCAGCTTCGGGTGTTTTGTTTTTGTTAGTGTGTGTGTGTGTCAGGAAAAGTGTTTGTTTCGTTTCCAATATATATGTATACATACATATATCTAGGGGAATGGAATGTGTACCAAAAATAGTGTTGTTGTTGTTATTGTAATTGTTCACTTCGATGCCACAAGTTGTAGTCGGATACATAGTTTGCTAAAAGACATTTTACTACATTTACTTGCCATCGATTCAAATGACAGTTTTTGCACAAACACACATACACATTTACTCAAACAAATGTGCTGAATATATCCTTCGAGTATATAGGGAAATCTATATACATAGTTTGTTATGTGCGTCTGAATGAATGTCTCCTTTTGTATATACTATGTACATACACCATACATATATTGTTGGTCTCCAAACAATTCGAGTTTGTTGTGCTTTTGCCGTTTTGCGTTGAAACATTTTTGTGTCAATCTTTTAAAGTTGAATGGTTAATGTTCTGTAGATGTCTGTGAATTTGTTGTTGTTGTGGCAGGACATAGTAAGGCCGGGATTTTGAACAACAGCAACGTTGTTCGAATTAAAGTTTTCTGGAAATTCGTAGGACATTTGAAATCGATATCTTAAATTTTATGGTAAGTATTTTAAGGGCTACATGTATTTTTGTTCTGTGTTGTTTTGTTCGACCTTTTGATTCTTATATAATAAAACAATATATTTTTTCGAGCTTGAGGTCTTTTTTATTTTTCAGGATCAATATTTCGCAATTGTTTTAAATTGCATCTTCAGGATAATCTACAAACAATTTGAAATTAATGACATTTATGAAGTGACAAAATCGCTTACAAATAAACTAGTGTCAAGTTTACTTAAAACTATGATAGACTTCACTATCGTCGTCGGATGTAAATATTGCACTGAGTTTATTTTAGTTTATTGCACGATCTCTCTTTCTGTGTAAGGTGTCTGTAACAGTAAGCTGCGTTGTCTGTGTCGCTCTTAAAATTAATTCTCTTTGTTGTTGCTAGGTTGTTTATGTGTAGCATTTCTAATGTAAGTCTCCTATTGTAATTGTTTTCTGTTTGAAGTATTTGTACTTTATCAAAGTTTCGTCTATGGTTGTTGTTCTTACAGTGTTCTGCAAGTGCTGTTTTTTGTGTATTATTTTGATTCCTTAATTTAATGTCAGATTTGTGTGCCGATAATCTGGTTTTTAATTTATTTTTTGTGGTTCCAACATACACCTGTTTACATTTTTCTTCATCGTTTCCATCACTTTCTATTTTATAGATAACATTGTGTTTTTCCAATTTTTGTATCTTGCTTTTTGTGTTGGAAAATAACGTTTTTAGCGTATTATTTGTTTTTTGGGCCACCTTATATTTTTCTTTATCAAATAAATTTGCATTCTGAAATCTTTCCGAAATTATTGGGATATAAATCATTGATTTGTAAGTCCTTTCCTCCTCAGTTCGTGGCTGTTTCCTTCGTAGTGTCTGATTATTTAGTATTCTGTTGATTACGTTGGCTGGAAAATTGTTATTTGATAGAATTTCTCTAATTTTAAGTTGTTTGCCGTGTTCATTATTATCTGATTTGGGTGTTTTGAAAAGAAGTTTATGATCCTCCCCGATGCCGTGGGTTTTTGGTACCAGTCTAGTTCTAATTTACCCTTATTTTGATACACCAACGTGTCCAAATACGGTAAGCATCCGTTGTTCTCTTTCTCCATTGTGAACTTTATATTGTTGTTGTAGCTGTTTAAAATAGTCAATGTATCTGTTATTGCATCTTCCCCCAGTATCACAAAAAGATCGTCAACATATTTGGTTACTAGTGTAGGTTTCGTCGTTAGTTGTTCCATACAGGTGTCAAGAAGTTTCTCCATCACTATATCAGCTACAATTGGAGAAGCTGGTGAACCCATTGGCAGTCCTTTTTTCTGTTTGTAAACCTTGTCATTATACGTGAAGTAGCGGTTGTCCTTAATGCAAAACGTAAGAATACTGAAAAATAAGCCCTTTGTCATATTAGTGTATTCTCGTATTTCGTCCATTTTTCTTCTATTATTTTTATTCCTAGGTCTACTGGTATGCTCGGGAACAGTGATATCACATCAAACGATACCATTTTGTCATTCTCACCGACAGTTAAATTGGTTATCTTCTTTTTAAAGTCAATTGAGTCCCTTACGTTGTATTTTGAGTTAATTGTCAAGTTCTTGAGTATTCTAACCATGTATTTGCAAAGTTGTATGGAAGGTGAGTTTATGGAGGAACATATCGACCGTAATGGATAATTTTCTTTGTGTATTTTGGGAAGTCCATATAGTCTTGGTGCGGTGGCCACGTCTGATTTAAGTTTTCGTCTCTCTATTGCACAAATTATGTTATTCTTGTATAACTCTTCCACTAGTTCATTGTTCTTTTTAATTAAACTTGTTGTTGGGTCCTTATTAATACGTTGATATGACATCGTGTCCGATATTATATTGTTCATTCTTGCTTGATAATCTTCCTTGGTAATTGCCACCGTTACATTGCCTTTATCCGCATTCAATATCAATATGTCGTTGTTATGTTTTATATATATGTATATATATATATATATTGAATGAAAAATTAAAATTTAAGAAAAAATGTATCATGTACGTATTAATGGCGTCAAGATCGACGCCATATTTAATGAAGGGGTTATACCAAATTTAAATCTTTATAGCCGGCTGGTTCTTGATCTTTTCTTTTGAGGCAATTCAATTGGAAAATTTGCAGAACGCTTTAAAAATACCGTTGCCCGAACTGCAGAAACTCTGTTAGAAAACTTGGGCTACAACTGTGAATATACCCAAAATGTCGTCATTGTTTAGTGAAGAAGTTGTTTACTAAGGAGTGCCAAATTGCTGCTACTTAATAAACCTTAAATTGGCTAGAATTTGAGATCTTTTTATA
The DNA here is from genome assembly GCF_032173495.1 of Musca vetustissima. Lineage (NCBI taxonomy): Eukaryota > Metazoa > Arthropoda > Insecta > Diptera > Muscidae > Musca > Musca vetustissima. The sequence continues at coordinate 87,093 of NW_026884358.1, read as the reverse complement.
TGGTGGCTATCAGGAACGTACACACTATTTCATTTTGGTGGGGGGGGGATGGGTCCGGTAGTACAAAATGGAAAAATTCGCTGTTGCAAACATAAATTTACTGTGAAAAAATTTGTACCGAGGGGGGGCTCGGGCCGCCCCCCTGCGTACGTCTCTGGTGGCTAAACCTACAATTCCTGAACGGAATCTACGAAACCAAAATTGCAAATAATTTGCTGTTAAAGTATCGGAACCATAAACACCATTCACAATTTTTGCCGCTTGGCTTGCATTTTCGCCTTTGTCACAGAAAAAATGTAAAATGGCGGACGGACAGAGGGACGGACATGGCTAGATCGTCTTAGAATTTTACCCTGATCAAGACTATATATACTTTATAGGGTCGGAAATTAATATTTCGATGAGTTACAAACGGAATGACAAAATTAATATACCCTCCAAACTATGGTGGAGGGTATAAAAAGGGGGTTATATGGGGACGACCCTAAAAAGGGTGGCGATTAATAAACATTTTTGGTAGGGAGATTTGTTACCATATACGACTAACAAATACCAGATTGCAGCGAATTCGGTTGAAAAACGCGCTCAAGAACCCCAAAATACCGAAAATTGGGGGTACCCTTATTGGGGGGCTATGCGAAAAAATGGACCTATATTCATAATTTTTTCGCGGAGAGATTTGGTACCTATTAAAAACTCAAAATACTAAATTACAGCCAACTCGGTGGAACAATACGATCAAAACCCCCAAATAAAGGAGGTACCGTTATATGGGGGTACCAGAAAAAGTGGACCTATATTTATAATTTTTTGTGGAGATTTAGTACCCAATAAGAACTCAATGTACCAAATTTCAGCGTATTCGTTTGAAAAACGCGCTCAAAAACCCCAAAATACCGAAAATTGGAAGTACTGTTATATGGGAGCTATGCCTAAACGTGGACCGATATATCCCATCTTCGAACCTGACCTGCCTGCATACAAAAGACAAACGTATGCAAAATTTCAGCACCCTATCTCAATTCCTTCAAAAGATAGCGTGATTACAATAGACGGACGGACGGTCATGGCTAGATCATCTTAGAATTATACCGTGATCAAGAATATATATACTTTATAGGGTCAGTACAGCCATCTGCCGAAAAAATTATGGATTTCTTTTTCCCCAACCTAATATTTCCAAATATCTTGATCTCAGTTCGACCAAAATCAAATTTTGTACCATTTAGTGTACATGAGTACGAATTTCCAAACTTCCTACATACCCAACCATACACTCGAACAGCAATTTCAATTTTCAGGATTCAAGCTCGATCCGATCACCTAAATTTAAGTTGTAGCAAATTTAGTACCGATTAGTACACATAAGTACACATTTCTATAAATACCTATATCATAGAAACAGTATAAATGTTTTCCCAGTTTAAGGATTCCAGTTCTATCGGTTCACCCAAATCCAACTTGTACCAAATATGGTACCATTTAGTACACATTAGTACGAATTTCCAAAACTTTCTACCAAATCCAAATCACATTCCAACTGTGATTCTAACTCCAAATTTTAGGATTCAAGCTGTACCATTTAGTAGACATAAGTACGAATTTCCAAAACTACATCCATATAATCTTAATTCCAGTGTTCCAGCTCTAATGGATTCCATCTCCACTCGCACCTCCAACTTACAATTGTACCACATATAGTACCATATACTACTTTTCGTATACATGAGTACACACTTCCAAAACCACCTACTTATAACGACACTACTTCTCAACTTTGATTCGCATTCCTAATATCAAGTTTTTAACTCTATCCGTTCGAAATTGTAACAAATTTAATAAATTTTAAAACTTCTCGAATACCTTACCTTCGAATTTCTAAAAAAAAGCATTTTAGTACATCTATCGAACACTCCATCAGTGACCCTCATTCCAAATTTAAGATTTCTAGAGCTACCGGTTTGTCGAATACAAATATTTAGTACTTTTCGTGGCATTTTAGTACGAATGTCCACAAACCCAGACCTATTTTGCAACTTGGTATTTCAGCCGCTTCGTCTGGGCGTTGATGAATCGTTAAGTCACATACTTTACTAATTTATTTACAAAGATGTCTTTAATATTATATGTATGCTGTATTACAGTAGTTGCAACATCCATCTTTATATTCCAAAAATGAGTAATTTTAATTAACAATTAAACACCTTTAAAGTCTGAACAAACTAATTATACCCTTCACCACACTGTGGTACAGGGTATTATGTCTTTGTGCATATGTTTGTAACAGGCAAAAATAATCGAGATAGACACATGGTTCCTTTTGAGAATATGCATAGAATCACTTTCTAAGTCGATTTATGTCCGTCCGTCTGTCCGTCTGTCTGTCCATGTTAAATTGTAAACAAAGTACAGGTCGCATTTATGATCCGAATTGGATGAAATTTGGCATAGGTCACTTATTCGGCCCAAGGACGAACCCTATTGAAATTGGGAAAAATCGGTTCAGATTTAGATATAGCTCCCATATATATATTTAACCGATTTAATGTAAACGGCCCCTAAATATCTTTCGATTTGCACGAAATTTGGTACAGCCTAATCATTTAGGTCTAGAATGATGTCTGCCAAGTTTCGTGAAAATCGGTCCAGATTTAGATATAGCTCCCATATATAGATTCGTCCGATTTCATGTAAATTGTGCCCCAAAGTCCCGATATATCTTTTGATTTGCACGAAATTTGGTATAACGTACTGAATTAAGCCTAGAGTGATGTCTGCCAAGTTTGCAAAAAATCGGTCCAAATTTAGATATAGCTCCCATATATAGTTTCTTACGATTACATGTAAATGATGCCCCAAAGTCCCTATATATCTTTCGATTTGCACGAAATTTGGCATAACGTACTGAATTGAACCTAGAATGATGTCTGCTAAGTTTCGAGAAAATCGGTCCAGATTTAGATATAGCTCCCATATATAGTTTCGTCCGATTTCATGTAAATGGTGCACCAAAGTCGCTATATATCTTTCGATTTGCACGAAATTTGGCGTAACGTACTGAATTAAACCTAGAGTGATGTCTGCCAAGTTTGGAGGAAATCGGTCCAGATTTAGATATAGCTCCCATATATAGTTTCGTCCGATTTCATGTAAATGGTTCACCAAAGTCCCTATATATCTTTTGATTTGCACGAAATTTGGCGTAACGTACTGAATTAAGCCTAGAGTGATGTCTGCCAAGTTTGGAGGAAATCGGTCCAGATATAGATATAGCTCCCATATATAGTGTCGTCCGATTTCATGTAAATGGTGCCCCAAAGTCCCTATATATCTTTCGATTTGCACGAAATCTGGCACATCGTACTGTCTGCCAAGTTTCGTGAAAATAGGTCCAAATTTAGATATAGCTCCCATATATAGTTTCTTACGATTACATGTAAATGATGCACCAAAGTCGCTATATATCTTTCGATTTGCACAAAATTTGGCATAACGTACTTAATTGAGCCTAGAATGATGTCTGCCAAGTTTCGTGCAAATCGGTCCAGATTTAGATATAGCTCCCTTTTATTATAGATTGATTTTAAGTAATTGACGTACTAAGGAACCAATAGGAACAAAACGTTCTGAAATTAGTACAACTTTGTTTGAAATCGCTTAATATTTGGATAGAGCTCCCACATATATTTTCGCCCGATTTCAAGTAAATTGGGCATGTTAGTCAGATTGACATCAAATTTTGCACAACGTCCAAAACTGAGCATAGAATTACGTAGTTGCGTTTTCTAGAAGTACCGACATAGCCCAACGGATGACCTATTTATACTTGTTTGAAGTCGATTGACATACTTTATGGATAGATCTAGGTAGATTCACATTTAGATAAATATCACATTTTTTTCATCCAATTTTATGTTAATAGTCCTGTTGAATATACCCATAGTGGTGAAGGGTATCATATAGTCGGCCCCGTCCGACTTTACTTCTTTCCTTACTGGTTTTTAATTTATTTTTGTTATAATTCTTTATGTACATCCTTATTTGTATATAACCCGAAAAAACATATGTTTTATGGCATTTAACAAATCTTTGCCATATTTAATATCAAATGAAATGTTCATAGTCGTACATACATACGTACCTAACAAATCAATGTAGTTGGGTAGATTTGTCACATGCAAGCTAATCCCTACAATTGTTGAATAGGGGGTTGAATATTTCATTCACTATTTCTAATTATCCAAGCATACATTTTAATACTCTGTAACATTTTTATTTCAGATATGTAGTTTTGTTTTTTAATCGCTACCCAATGATTTTGATTGCTTTATGTTGTCGTTTCTACAGTTGGTGACCTTTAACCGCTACCATGTTTATTTAGGGTGTTGTCATTTAAGTTTTTTTTTATTTTTTTTCTCCCTGTGAAGATTGTTTATTTACTTTTTTTTGCATATTGTTTGTTTTGTTATTGTTGCTGCAGTATTTTATTACTTTTGCAACATTGTCAACTACCAAAATGCCACCGACTTATATACCCTCAAACAATATTTTCACTGTTGGTTTCCTTTTGGCGTTTTTTTCGAGCGGAAAATGTTGCTTTTATAGGATTTTGTTGTTTTTTGGTAGGATTTTTGTGAGATTATTAGGGATTAATATGAGGTTTGCGTTGTGAGAAATATTTTCTTTATGTTGCAGCAGTGGTAATATTTTTTATAAGAGGGGGATTTAATATTGGAGGATGATCTGTTGGTTTTTGAAAACGAAAAAATATAGAATGAAGTCAGGGAGACAGATTTTGTAGGATATTGATGTGCATATCTAAATGTGTATAACAAATAAAAACTAGAAGAACCATCACCTACTATTCCCTGATGATTCGAACGGAATTCAAAATGAAAGTATAAATTTAAGCTTAAGGGATATAAATAAATCTATTAGGAATGTGATTCTATGCCTATTTTCAATACTAAGTATGGTCCTATATTTATTCATTTTGCCAGTAAGATTTTCTTTCGAGTCGAGCTTAAGGATAGAAGTTTTGCAATGAAAAGAAGAGGCTGAAAAAGAACCTACGCACCCACCATTCGCCGTTGTTTAATCGGCTGATTAGGCATATTGGACTATGTGGTCATACGTTGATAACTTGTATATAAGCTCGAATCAAAAGAAAAATTTACTAACTAACCCGATGGTGCGAAATGAAAAAAGTCAAATTTTGCTTTCCTTAAATATGAGATGAGTATATGATTATGTTTTAAAAATGTGTATTATTTTAATGTACATCATTTGTACGAACGTTAAATTTAAATTTGTATATGTTTAATAGAAAATACACGGAAAAGCATTACTAATCGTGAAAATTTATTAAAAATCAAAACCACATTTTATGTTCATTAAGCTCACAAACATATATAACTTCATTCCTCTTAATATATTGAGTATATATTAAATGTTTTGCAGAAAATGAATATTTCCAATCAAGTCTTCTATTTATAGAAGTTTTTAGTTATGTGATCAGTATTCACTACAGATTTATGCACAGATAGAATAGCATGGATTTTGTATTTGATTTTTCAGCTACTTTTTTACTCTACGTGGGATATATAACCATCATTCAGCTGATGCTGTGGTAACCGGTATTGCTATTAAAATTAGTAAATTTTTATATTTGGAAAAATATTTTTGACACATACAACAATCGCATCAAGTGGATTAAATACGATAAGGTCGTGGATCTTTCGCTTTCCACAGATCCACTTTCAGATAGTTTTCATAAAATTTTATGATTTCTTTAAATTCTTAACATTACAATTTTATAAACATGGTACAAATAATGTAATTCTGTACAATATTCGGATTTCGAACTCATTACATTTGACCTGAAACGTCTACTTCTCAGAAATAAATCCAAATTAAATATTACCATTTCCCCTATTTCTTCCAACGATTCCACTATATCTTCTATATTTGTACACAATCATGCTGCTCAATCTATCGTGTTTCACAATATGAATGTAATGATTTTAAAGATTTATTTGCTTCTCGAAATATTCTACATAAATTAGCAGACCTTTTTGGATTTTCTAAAGAATGAGTAAATTTCCAAAATTGTAGAAAATATACTTCAGCTGCATTTAATCCACATTTTAAAATGTAAAACGAATAATGAATGTATACCGCAGAAATGATTTTTGATTTAATAATAGTCTGCACTCCATTATAATTGCCTGATATGTTAGACGCGCCGTCATATCCTTGACATCTCAAAAATGTTGCATTCAAACCCAAACTGATTACATTGTTTATTCTGACGGTCGAAACTTATTTTGCTGTTAACCATTCTAATTCCACATAGCAAAGGATACGTTCCTTGACTTTTTAGATACATTGTATACATATATAGTTTCATTCGCTTCGTCGACAATAGACTTCTGGATGTATTCTCCAAATAATTCTATTAACTCGTTCTATACTCTAGGACTCAGGAATGTTGCATTTTGGGTGTACTCACCAAACATTTTCTAAGTTTACGTCTAACGACAGTATTCAGGAGGCTTTACTTCCCCTCGAGGTGATGTCTTCCCTTTCACAATATAAAAGTGTCTCAATGGAAACTTTAACATTTACTTTTGTTCTTTCAATATATCTGAAGCTTGTTTGTGCGTAACATGTTGGTATCGAAGAGTCTAAAAGTCTAAATGAGAAAATCTTAAAGTCGACTTTTCAAGATCGACTTTCGATTTTCTTCATAAATACTTTTTTCACAAAGGTCAAATTGGCCAAAAATTGCATTTTACGAACTTTACATTATTTGTTCACAATAATTCATATAAAAAATCGAGTTTTTAGTCTATTTTGCAGAAGTCAGTAAAAGTCGAAAATCGATTTTGAACAGTTTTGACAAAATCGAAAGATCGAAAAGTCGACTTTTTAGTCAAAGGCAAAAATCGAAAAGTCTAAAAATCGACTTTTTGGTCGGAGGCAAAAATCGAAAAGTCTAAAAGTCGATTTTTGCGCTCGACTACGTGTCCCTAGACCAAAAAAATCCTTTTGCTGGTGCCGGCCGGGTAAAATTAAAAGTTTACAAAAAGGAAATTTTGCTAAATCTGAATATGCTACACAAGAAACCCGGGGCCGGGCCGGGTATAATTAAAAGTTTAGAAAAAGCACCTTTTGCTAAATCTGAATATGCGATAAAAGAAACCCGGGGCCGGGCCGGGTATAATTAAATGAAAAACAACTCAATTCGAATACTTTTACACATATAAGAATAAAACGAGTAAGGAAAGTAGTAAAGTCGGACGGGGCCGACTATATGATACCCTTCACCACTATGGGTATATTAAACGGAACAATTAACATGAAATTGGATGAACTAAAATATGTGATATTTATCTAAATGTGAATCAACTTAGATCAATCTATAAGCATGTCATTTGTTTGTTACAATGGGACAAATTTTGGTCCGTTGGGCTATGTCTGTACTTCTAGAAAACCAAACTACGTTATTCTATGCTCAATTTTGTACGTTGTGCAAAATTTCATGTCAATTTGCAAACACCATTTGCACCGTTTACTTAAAATCGGACGAAAATATATGTGGAATCTATATCCAAATATGAACCGATTTCAACAAAACTTGTCACAGGTTGGGTTATACTAATTTCAGTACGTTTTGTTCCTATCAACCATAAATTGGTTCCTTGGTTCGTCAATTACTTAAAATCAATCGATCTATGCAATATTAGAACTTTGGTACTTTATTTACATTAAATCTGACGGAAATATCTATATCTTAATCTGAACCGATTTTCACGAAACTCAGCACTCATCATTCCAGGCTCAATCCTGTATGCTATACCAAATTTTGTGCAAATCGAAAGATTTATAGGGACTGTGGTGAATCTTTAACATAAAATCGGACGAAACTATATATGGAAGCTATAACTAAATCTGGACCGATTTTTACGAAACTTGGCAAAAAGCACTCTAGGCTCAATTAAGTACGTTATGCAAAATTTTGTGCAAATCGAACGATATATAGGGACTTTGGTGCACCATTTACCTTAAATCGGACGAAAAAATATATGGGAGCTATATCTAAATCTGAATCGATTTTTCCCAATTTCAATAGGGTTCGTCCTTGGGCCAAATAAGTGAACTGTGCAAATTTCATCCAAATCGGATCATAAATGCGACCTGTACTTTGTTCACAATAATACATGGACGGGCGGACGGACAGGCGGACATGCGTAAATCGACTCAGAAAGTGATTCTATGCATATTCTCAAACGGAACTATGGGCTTATCTCGATTCTTTTTGCCTGTTACATACATATGCACAAAGACATAATACCCTGTACCACAGTGTGGTGTGGTATAAATATTAAGCGATTTTATCCGCAAGTTATGTTCTTCTTTACATTTTTAATGTGGTTTGGCATATTCTGCACAATTTTTTTATGATTTTATCTGGGATTTTGATACATTAAATTTTATATTTTTCTGTTGCAAAACTAAAATTACGTACGTCCCTGATGAGAGCTATATCGGAATCTGAGCCGATTTGTACACATCATTGTACAGACTCAATTGATATATTAAAGTCGTTGTTGTTTTTTTTTTCAATTTGAACAAGGTTCGTCCTTGGGTTAAATAAATAAGCTGTGGCAAAATCAATTTGTCAGTACGCCGTGTAAAATGTTATTTCAATCGGTCAAATATATGGGCAGTGTTGCCAATTTAGCACTTTTAGTGCTAGATTTAGCACTTTTTAAACTCGTTTAGTACCAAAAAATTGATCTAGCACCTAGCACTTTTTTTAGCATTTTTATTTTTTATGGAATCTTCTCGAGAATTTCTGGTATCACTCCAAAAAAAGTTGTCATTATCCCTACACAACTATGTTGTCAGGGTATTATGGCTTTGTGCAGCCCCAAGAGTTTGTAACGCCGCGAAATATTGGTCCTAGACCCACCTTTAAGTATACCGATCGTTATATCTCGACTAGCTGAGTCGATCTAGACATGTGTGTCCGTCCGTCTGTACATTATAATTTGTAAACACGATACAGGCCACAGTTATGGACCAATTTCCACGAAATTTTGCATATAGGTAAAGATCGGTTAATATTAGGGGATGAAGTGGACCAAAAATTAAAGTTTTGTCTGATTTTCTGGTCGCTCTAGAGGCCGCAATTATGGCCCAAACATCGTGAATTTCTACATGGAGAAGGGGATTGGGCCAAAGAATAAGAATGCCTTTTTTGATAAAGATAGGTCAATATTTAGCTGGCCAAATGGACCCTGACTTTTGTGTGAAAAATGACAAAATTTTTATTCTATAGCGTAGGGGAGAGGGGGGCACCTTTGAACACTTTTTGCTTTCAAGCCTTATAAATTTTTTTATTTTATAATTTTTGGTTTCTTATAAATTTTAACTAATAGGTACATATGTAACCTTTACAATGAATATACATATGAAATACTATAAGCTTGATAAATATATTTTATTACTGTTTTAATGGACGAACTCAAAGTGTTCAAAACTGCCCCACCAGGGGGGCAGCTTTGAACAGGGGTTGGCATTTTTGAACGACATGGTTTTTTATAGTGTTTATGTTCAAATATGTATATATTTTATTCATACATATCAGAAATGCATTAATTCATTAAAAAATGTATAAAAAATGTTCAAAATTTAAAAAATTTAGATCAAAAGTTATTAAAACATAAAATGACTTAAAAACAAAAATTAATATGGTGAAAAATACAGTTAATTTCGTAATCTTATTAGCCCATTTGAAATTTTGAGAAATCGAAGCCAAAAGTTAAAAATTCCTTTTTTTACTCGAGTTTAATGGGCATGTTCAAAGGTGCCCCACCCATGGCATTTTGCAGAAATTTAAAATAACTTTTTTTGTAATAAATATATATGAAAGAAATTATATTAGTTATGTTTGAAATGATTATTGAAATGCAAAAAATTTGTTTGACGAAAGAAAACTATCACAGAATTCTTCCTGCGCCCTTACAACCAAATGAATAAAAGTTTACAATGACACTGAGAAAACATGGTCACCCATGCACAATTTTTCGACAACTGAAAAAGCAAGCCAAAGTGGTTTACGCATATAGAGAACAAGATTGCCATATACAAAAATGTGGTTGCGGGTCGGAAAGATATTAAACCAAGATTTTATGAGCGCTGTTCAAAGGTGCCCCCCTCTCCCCTATATATTTACTCATGAATGACACAGAGCCGAGAAGTTGATAATATATTCAAGAGGAGTGGTTGACCTTTAAATTGATACAAATTATAGTGTCGTATGTATTCGCATGTGGGAATTACTTTTAAATATTTACAGGTGCTTACGTACTCAGATATTATTTAGTAACACCTTACCACAATAGAGGCGGAAATACAGCCGGGATCGCTTTGAAATTTTCCATGAGGATCCAGGTATGGCCAAGGATAACGCCTATAATTTAGGGTGATGATCAGATAATAATATTGGGATGAGGTGGACCGAAAACTTAATTTTTTGTGTTTTTTCTAGTCAATACATAGGCCACAATTGAAAGTCGAACATCATAACACAACCCACGGTGAAGGGAATCTAAACAAGTAATTAGAAGGGATTTACTGAATATTAGTAATATTTGTTGACCACTAGTCGGTCAAGAGGTTGCAAATTTAGCGAAATATGTTCCATGCTCAGAATATATAACCACAGAAAGTTAGATTTGCGTGGAAGTTGTGTAGGGTATCATATGGTCCGCCCCGTCCGACTATACTGCTCCGCTCACTGGTTTTTTTATTTCACTTCGACAAATTTAAATTTCTGTTTTTTTTTTACGATGAGTTGGAAATTTCCAACGTTAAATCAGCGAGCGGAGCAGTAAAGTCGGTCGAAGCCAACCATATGACACCCTGGATAATTATCAGTGGACCTCAAACGAATTCCGGTGTTAGTGAAAAATTCGCGGCATATACACCTCCATCTGTGATACTAAACAATATTAGAATGTGAAAACTATCAAAAACTATAGATTTCTTACTTGACCATAACCGACATTTCCGCCCTCTGGTGTGGGAATGGTAATATTAAACAATATTAGAATACGTAGACACCTGTATATATTTATGTATAGCTTCCACATCTGATTACATACATCAATATTGGTATCAATTTAAAGGTGAACTACTTATCATTCAACTTTTTCGGTCTATGTCCTTCTGGAGAAAATATATACACAAATTTTGACATTTTTCACACAAACGTCTCGGTTCATTTGAGCCGTAAAATATTGAAAATAGTCAAAATATTTTTGGGGAAATTCCTTCTGCATTTCGCGATGTTCATATAATAATTGCGGCCTTTAGAGCGACCAAAAAAACAGGCAAATATTAAAACTTTTGGCCATTTCAAATGCTAAATATTAACCGATTTTTACTAAAAACAATATGTATCCTGTTTGGAAAAGTTTCATTTCAATTTTTAATTTATATTTAAGTATAAAAATTAAGAAATATAGATCTCATTAACCACTTTCTTTATATTAAAATCTAGCACTTTTTTCTGGCACTTTTTTAAATTTAGCACTTTTTAGCATTTTTTTATACAAAATCTAGCATTTTTTCTCAACAAGGATTTGGCAACACTGTATATGGGAGATATATCTAAGTCGTAGCCGATTTTTTTCAAGTTGAACAGGTTTCGTCCTTTGGTCAAATAAATGAGCTGTGTCAAAATTCATCCAATTCGAATCGCAAATGCGACCTGAACTATGTTTACAAGGAAATATGGAAAGACAGACGGACGGACGTGCATAAACTGACGAAGAAATTCATTCTATTCTATTTCGTTTCATATTGCTTGTTGCAAACATATGTACAAAGACATGATACCCTGTACCATAGAGATGATGGTTATAAAAAGGACAAGTAAAAGTGTCATCAATTCCAAAATACCCTAAATCGCTCAGTATTGTCTGACAACAAGTTTTTTATCTTCTGAGGAACCGAAATACCAAATTACAGACAATCGGATTGGAATATTCGGCTAAGACCTTCAACATACCGAAAATTGGTTTATACATTGGCTTTTGTTGTAAAATCTGTGCAAATATGTTTCTTACACACCATGGACCAGGGATGTAAAATTACCATTTTAGGTAGTAATAATTGAGGTCAAGAATACACCATTTTCCCAATGAACAGTTCCGGTTCGCAGGAAAACCTATAAATATATGTTTATACCTATACAATTATGTTTTGCGTGGTCCATTAAAACTTTTAATCGAATTACTGTCCGAATTTACGCCAAAGGCCATATCTATAATTTTTGAGAATGATGACGACTTGGGGTTCAAATTGGCCAAATACGGAAATTAAAATTAGATAATCAATCCATCAGAATTCGATGAAGAATTATTTTATGCCCCGTACTAGATTTCAGATTATTTTACCACGCATTATTTGAAACCTGCATGTTATTGATGACGTATAACAACTGTATAACAGCTTTATTTTACCATTTGAAAACATAACAATATTTTTAAAATATAGCCTTCGATTAGGACCTCTAAAACCGAACTTACTAAATACCACAAATTTTTTGGTAGTTTTGTTCAGATCTCCTATTAACAATTTTGATTTCTATAACTCATGCATCTTTTCTCATAAATTGTTCGATAATTTAAAATGAAAACTCCTAGCTACACTAAAACATTGTCGCTTTACTTTGAAGATACCTTGCACAATGGAGATCTAGGTACAACAAATATCCAAGTGAATTAGGGATTTATGGGGATTATTTTATTAAGAACACAGCTAGAGGTCTATGTTCACTAAATTGCTTTCTCAATGGAGGGGACATAATTGAAAAAGAAAATCACAACATTGTAAGTCCTTTTTTCTACGATCATTTACAAGCATTGAGTAAGAGCGGCAGACAGACAGACACCACCACTACAACATGATGAATAACTATAATGGAATCAATGGAAAAATTATAATTCTTTTTAGGGACAACATGCTTGCACGTACACACAAAGTCGTGCGGACGGACTGAAATATTACTTAAAAAGAAATGTCATCAAAATTTGTCAACCGTTTTTTTTTAATAATAAAACAAAAAATATCATTAAGATTTGAGGATTTTTTTCTTACCTTCCTTGTTTTTGGGGGGAAATATTATTTTACATATCAATTATATTTTGTGGGATTTCTTATTTTTTCCATTATTATTTTGTGTGTGTGTGTAAGGATCAAACTGGTACAATCATTATGGCCGCCACCGTTGTCGCCTCGCTTTGTCCTCTCATCAATGTCATTATTTGCTTTATGATTTCAATTCGATTTGTGAATAATGAATGAATAAAGACGAAGAATAAACCGCTGCTGAGAAGAAGAAATGCATTTTGTGAAGCATATCAATTTTTTCTTCTTCTGATTTCATTTCATCATTTCTTCAGATGACATAAATTTGTTAATGGCTTTCAGGCTAACCACAATTTATGACAATGGCGCTGAGTAATTGTGCGGAATTTTTAAATGTTGTTTTTTTGTTTTTCAACGTCGATTGTTTGCTTACCTCTGAGTGTGATTGTGTGCTTCGTTGGGTAATTTGATATTTTGTGTGTTGTGTATTATTAAAATTATTTTTATGAATTTTTAATGGCGTTTTATTTGTCATAAATTCATTCATCCTGTTGTTTCTTTGTTCATTTTCGAGAATAATGACAAAAATTGTGTCCTCCTTTCGGGATTTATATTAGACATTAATGTGTATATGAAATGTTGTTGACAGTATAGGCTATTACGGAGAAATTAAAAGAAATAAGTATGGAATACCCTACATTACAAATCATAAGCTGGCACGAATGTATCTGCTCATCGGGCCTTTCTATCGGCAAGCCACTCCAATGACTCAATAAAAAAGCTTCCGTTACGAAATTTTGAATTAAGTTCGACACTGGCCAAGAACAGCACATACAGATTATACCCTCCATAATTAAGCATAGCCATGCTATTACCTTACATCTTCGAATCGGGTTTGCCTCTCCTTAATGATTTTCTGACATTTCGTTTTGTTTTGATATTTATATCCTCGGTGATGTAGTTGACAAATCTATTTGTAAAATTTAATATTGAAATTCATATATTTTTATTTTACTACATTAGCGATACTTTTTAAATTTATCCGCAATTTTAAGAAAATGCCGATTTCCAATTTTTATACCCTTTACCACACTGTGGTACAGGATATTGTCTTTGTGCATATGTTTGTAATAGGCAAAAGGAAACGAGATAGACTCATGGTTTCTTTTGAGAATATGCACAGAATCACTTTCTGAGTCGATTTACGCATGTCCGTCCGTCCATGTATTTTTGTGAACAAAGTACAGGTCGCATTTATAATCCGAATTAGATGAAATTTAGCACAGCTCATTTATTTGGCACAAGGACGAACACTATTGAATTTGGAACAATCGGTTCAGATTTAGATACAGCTCCCATATATATTTTTGTCCGATTTAATGAAAATGGTGCACCAAAGTCCCTATACATCTTTCGATTTGCACGAAATTTGGCATAACGTACTGAATTGAGCCTAGAGTGATGTCTGATAAGTTTCGTGAAAATCGGCCCAGATTTAGATATAGCTCTCATATATAGTTTCGTGTGATTTCATGTAAATGGTGCACCAAAGTTCCTATATATCCTTCGATTTGCACGAAATTTGGCAAAACGTACTCAATTGAGCCTAGAGTGATGTCTGCCAAGTTTCGTGAAAATCGGTCCAGATTTAGATATAGCTCTCATATATATAGTTTCGTCCGATTTTATGTAAATGGTTCAACAAAGTCATTATATATATTTCGATTTGTACGAAATTTGGCATAACGTACTGAATTAAGCCTAGAGTGATGTCTGCCAAGTTTCGTGAAAATCGGCCCAGATTTAGATATAGCTCCCATATATAGTTTCGTCCGATTTTATGTAAATGGTGCACCAAAGTCCCTATATATCTTTCGATTTGCACGAAATTTGGCATAACGTACTGAATTGAGCCTAGAGTGATGTCTGCCAAGTTTAGTGATAATCGGTCCAGATATATATATATATATATATATATATATATATTCCTCCGATTTAATAGAAATAATGTACCAAAGTTGTTATATTGCATAGCTGAATTTAGTCCAGAATGATGTGTGTCAAGTTTCGTGAAAATCGGTTGAGGCTCATATATTATCCATTGATTTTAAGTAATTGACGCACCAAAGAACCAATAAATGGTTGATAGGAACAAAACGTACTGAAATTAGTATAACCTAACCTGTGAAAATTTCCTTGAAATCGGTTCATATTTGGATATAAATTCCATATATATTTTCGTCTGATTTTAAGTAAATGGTGCATCAAACTCCTCATGTTTGCCAGATTGATTAGTTGCGTTTTCTAGAAGTACAGACAGAGCCCATCGGATGTCCTATTGATATTAAGTTGAAGTCGATTTACATACATTTGTCCCATTGTAACAAACGGATGACATGCTCATAGATTGAACTAAGTCGATTCACATTTTGATAAATAACACATATTTTAGTTCATCCATTTTCATGTTAATAGTCTGTCCTGTATAGTCGGCCCCGTCCGACTTTACTACTTTCCTTACTGGTTCATCAAAGAAAATGTAATTTACCTTAAAGACAAATTCCATTGTCAGAACTGATGTACACATCATTAACACCCTTGCTCCTTGAGAAACTGTGGCATCTTCAACAGGATCATTATCATCATCAATCTTAATGTCACCATCACAACAATCCTGAAGAAGGAGGGAGGGATACAATTTGTGGTTGATCACACGCACACTTACACACAATGCGAAGCAGATTTCATTTCGGCTCCCTTGAAACAGACAATGAATGGCAAAGTGTGTGTTTGAAGATCAGTGGCCCTGTCTATAGATCATTGTTTCAGCTGTAATGGAAAACAAAAGACTTGCTCTATTGTTAATAAATTTGTTTGGCTACTGTTTTCGATACAACAAAAAAAAAAAATTCTTTAAAAATTTCATTAAAGGAGGGGAAAGAAAAAGGATAATAACTTTTTTATTTATAATCGTTTGTATGCGATCAAAGATACCGGCCGACCGAATGTCATCCAAGCATTTAGGTTACCATAAAAGTTATTCAATATGGATCTAATAATCATTAGGGATTATGTTTTTTTTTACTCTTCCTTTGGCATTGTTGTCTTTAATGAAATCAAGTATTTTGAAGAGTTACAAAACAATGATCACACTGAAATACATTAGGGGACATTGTGTGACAATATTTGTGTAGATCGGTAGCAGAAATTTTGTTGGTATTAAAAGAATCCTTGGGAATAGTATTGTGAATTTAGAAAGTCGATAAATTCTCTGATTTTTTAAGAATAAAGAATTTACAGCGCCGTAGAAAAATTGCTTGCAGAAGAATCAAAATATATAAAACGGGCCCCTCAATTTATATAATCGCCATCAAATTCCATGTGATCAGCTCGATAAAAAATCGGATTTATTATCTAAAAATCCTTATAAATTTAAATATTTCGGACGAATCCGACATTTCTTCATAATAACGATAGAGATCGCAAAATTTAAGATAGCGCTGTAAAATTTTGGACAGACATTGCTAGTACTATTGGAATGCTTGGTATTGAAAATGCCATATTTCGGTCCACGTTGTTGTGTAGCCCCCATATAACGATACCCCCAATATTCGGTAAACATTGGGGGCTGTAATTTCGGTTCTTATTGTATAGCACATCTTCGTGCCAAAAATGTTTTCTATTGGCCCAAATTTCATAGTATTTTGTATTATCATTGGCTGTCAAATCTCACTACCAAAAATATCAATATAGATCTCGATTTTATTATAGCTCCAATATAACGGTAACCTCTCTATTAGATATTTTGAGAATTTCAATCATCTTCTCAGGTATTATTATACCCTTCACCACACTGTGGTACAGGGTATTATGTCTTTGTGCATATGCTTGTAACTGGCAAAAGGAAACGAGATAGACACATGGTTCCTTTTGAATCACTTATTAAGTCGATTTATGCATGTCCGTCCTCTGTCCGTCCATGTATTTTTGTGAACAAAGTACAGGTCGCATTTATGATCCTTATTGTATAGCACATCTTCGTGCCAAAAATGTTTTCTATTGGCCCAAATTTCATAGTATTTTGTATTATCATTGGCTGTCAAATCTCACTACCAAAAATATCAATATAGATCTCGATTTTATTATAGCTCCAATATAACGGTAACCTCTCTATTAGATATTTTGAGAATTTCAATCATCTTCTCAGGTATTATTATACCCTTCACCACACTGTGGTACAGGGTATTATGTCTTTGTGCATATGTTTGTAACAGGCAAAAGGAAACGAGATAGACACATGGTTCCTTTTGAATCACTTCTTAAGTCGATTTATGCATGTCCGTCCTCTGTCCGTCCATGTATTTTTGTGAACAAAGTACAGGTCGCATTTATGATCCGATTTGGATGAAATTTGGCAAAATTCACTTATTTGGCCCAAGGACGAACCCTATTGAAATTGGGACAAATCGATTCAAATTAAGATATAGCTCACACATATATTTTCGTCAGATTTAAGGTAAATGGCACAGCGTACTGAATTAAGTCCAGAACGATATGTGTTAAATTTCGTGAAAATCCGTTCAGATTTAGATATAGCCCAATTTAAGGTAAATGGTGCACCAAAGTCCCTATATATCCTTCGATTTGCACGAATTTTGACATAGCATACTGAATTCAGTCTAGAATGATGTGTGGTATGTTTCGAAAAAATGGGTTGAGAGTTAGGTATAGCTCCTAAATATCTTTTCTTCCGATTTTATGCATATGGTGTACCAAAGTCCCTATATATCTTTCGATTTGCACGAAATTTGGCCCAGCGCACTTAATTGAATCTAGAATGTTGTGTGCTAAGTTTCGTGATAATCGGTTCAGATATAGATATAGCTCCCATATATATGTTCGTCAGATTTAATGTAAATGGTGTACCAAAGTACCTATATATATATATATATATATATTTGCACGAAATTTGGCATAGCGTACTGAATAAAGACTAGAATAATGTGTGTTAAATTTCGTGAAAATCGATTCAGATTTTGATATAGCTCGCATATATATTTTCGTCCGATTTTAATGGTGCTCCAAAGCCCTTGCAAATCGTCCGAATGGCACGAAATTTGATGATGTGTATTAAGTTTTGGAAATGTACCTTACTGGTTCAGCATGTTTTAGTTGTTATCTTAACTTGGTTTTTCCTCATTGTGGATAAAAAGTATAAAAAGGTCGGCCGGGTCGAACTTTACTTCGTTTTTACTTGTCACCATGGCCTTGAATTTTATTTAATATAAAGAGTATGTTGTTGTTGTAGTTTCTGAAATATGAGAAGTGTTTTGTATGTGCTATCTGGCTGTAGCTCCTTCCCATCAAAATTCAGGAAGATTGTATGGGCTGCGACCAAAGGACAGTTGGAGATTGGTGAGTAAGCTTAACTGGACATTTCCACTTGCTGGACATGTGTTAGGTAACAAGTCAGCAATTCATGCTCAAAAAAAAAAAAAAAATTAAAAAAATGCTAAGGCAATACGGGTTTGTCGAGGTAGCTCTTTCTCCTATACTCTGGATGTACCCCGAGTATAGCATTCATGTGTTATTGTACTATGGCCATGGCGACTATTATTACACCTATTTTGATCTCTATGATAGTTTTGTTGATCTAGAGATTTACGTTTGTGCCTTTGGTCCTCTGTCTCTAGATTATGAAGATTTCTCCTGTCGTGCCAGGGCGAGGGAGACCATTCCATAATGCCATGACAGGCGTATTCCGACGATAATATCTGGGAATTATTTTTCTTCGATCATTATGTACATCGGAAGCTTCATTTCAATGGTGAATAGTGTGGCTGATATTTTTGTACTCGTGTATGCATGTCATCTCTAATGGGACTTGACGGCATGATAGTACAATCTTGTGGAATCACAGAAATGCATTTTAGAGATTTTGAGGATGTGGATGCAGAACAATTAATTTATTGGCAACATTATTCGACAGAGAAAAATTTTGGGGTAGTTTGCGATTAATTTGGAAACTAGTGGATTGAGCATATTTTTGTATGTGGTAGAAACTCGAAATAAAATCGATATAGACATGTGTCCGTCCGTCCATTATAATTTGTAAACACTATACATGACACAGTTATGGACGAATCGCCACGGAACTTTGTATGAAGGAGTTGTAGCCAAAGAAGACCCCTGTTGTTTTTGGTAATGACTGGTTAATATTTAGCGAATGAAATGGATCAAAAGCTTAATTTTGTGTTTATTTCTGGTCGCTCTAGAGGCAAGAATTTTGACAAGAACATTACTACATTTTACAAATAGAAAGGGATCTGATGAAGATCAGTCAATATTAAGGGGTTAATTTTTGTGTGAGGAATGGCAAAATTTTTCTATGGCGTATATTTTTACTTCCGAAGGACAGAGACCAGAGAAGTTGATATAATATTTAAGAGACATGGATGACCTTTTAATTTATAAGAATTATATGTACGTGGGTGCTCGGATGTGGAAGTTATAGTTAAATACTTACAGGAGTTTATCTTTATTATTACTGTTACCACAGTGGAGGTTGAAACTGAATTGATGACTGCAATGAAATTTTTATGAGGTTCCTGTTATATTCAAGGACGACGCCTATAATTTTTGATGATTATCATATGTTATTACGGGGTGAAATGGACCAACAACTTTTATTATAAAAGCCAAATATCACACATTTTCTATAGGAAAGACGATTTGACTAACTTTTTCGAATGGCTGCCATGATCAATATTTAGCGGGTAAACCGAACCAAAACTTGTTTGTGTAAAATAACAAAATTTAAATCATAATGGTGACATTTTTTATTCCCGGAAAACATTATTCGAAAAAGATGCTGCAGAGAGCTGGTTAACTCTAATTTGCAAAGAGATTAAAAAAAATTGCGAAATATTACCCGGGCTAGGAATATAGATATGAAGAAACATAAATCATAACCGTTTCAAACAAAACTTCACATACGTTAATGTGTTCCTAATTAAGTACGATTTGTAATTATACCCTTCACCACACTGTGGTCAAGGGTATTATGTCTTTGTGCATATGTTTGTAACAGGCAAAAGGAATCGAGATCGACCCATAGTTCCTTTTGTGAATATGCATAGAATCACTTCCTGAGTCGATTTACGCATGTCCGTCTGTCCGTCCGTCCGTCCATGTATTTTTGTTAACAAAGTACAGGTCGCATTTATGGTCCGATTTGGATGAAATCTGGCACATCGGAATCGGTTCAGATTTAGATATAACTCCCATATGAAACTATTTAATGTAAATGGTGTATCAAAGTCTCTATATGTCCTTCGATTTGCACGAAATTTGGCATTGCGTACTGGATTGAGTCAAGAATTATGTGTGTAAAATTCCTTGAAAAGCGGTTAAGATTTATATATAGCTCCCATATGTAGTTTCGCCTGATTTTAGGTAAATGGTGCACCGAAGTCCCTGAAAATCATTCGCTTTGCACGAATTTTGGCATGGCGTAAGTCTAGAATGACGTGTGCTAAGTTTGTTGAAAAGCGGTTCAGATTTAGATATAGCTTCCATATATAGTTTCGCCCGATAGTATGCCAAAGTCCCTACATAAATTTGGTGTAGCGTACTGGATTGAGTCTAGAATGATATGTGTAAATATCGGATCAGATTTAGATATAGCTCGCATATATAGTTTCGCCCGATTTTAGGTAAACGGAGCATCAAAGCTTCTGAAAATCATTCGATTTGCACGAAATTTGGCGCATGAAAATCGGTTCAGATTTAGATATAGCTCTCATATATAGTTTCGCCCGATTTTAGGTGCACCAAACTCCTCATGTTTTTAATATTGACATGAAATTTTGCACAACGTACAAATTAGAGCATTTTGATATTTGATTTAAATCGATTTACATAATTTTGTACCATTGTAACAAACGAATGGCATGTTTATGGATTGATCTAAGTCGGTTCATATTTAGATAAAGGTCACATATTTCACTTCATCGAATTTTATGTTAATGGCCCTTCATAACCATAAGCTATGGTTTTTGACAAGCTCCACCTATAAATATATCCGATGTAATTATTTCCAGGTTTCCTTATGATAATAAAGTAATCAGAGACTCGGTTTAATGAAATTAGTAACATAAATTTATTGCAAATTTTGGATTTTTAATAACATCTATGTACATTCGAGCACGTTAACTAAATAATGTCCATAGAGGATTAGTGGTTTTGGGTATTACGAATCCATATGGTTTCATACCTTTTCATTCTTTCTACCTATTATTTAATAATCCAATTAAAAAGGTGTTCTTGTTATCAATGTTGTTAGTTACTATACAAGTAACAATAAAAAGTAAAATGCATACATATAATTTGATACAAAATTGCATATTTATGGCTTCTAATAGAAAAACACACACACGAATAAATAAAAATACTCATTTACTAAAAAAAAAACACATTTCATTTAATTCCATCCATAATTGTTGTAGTATTTTTAAAATAGTATTATTTTGTGCAAGAAACCCTGAACAAAAAAAACAGTACCTTTTTTCTATTTATTGTCCCCCACAAATATTTAATGCTAAAATTGCACAAACTAAATAGCACCGGCAACAACAACAGCAACACTGAGCAGCATGAGTGTTCCATAATATGTTGGTAGATATTCCGAATCCAATGACAACATTTGGTCTTATTGTTGTTTGTGTGCGATAGAAATGTTCGAACGCAACACAAAACATATTGTCGTCGTATCTAATCCATGAATGGGACGAACGAACCAATGAATGGCATCGGATTAAATTACTTTATTCTTTATTTTAATTTTATAAGCAGAAATGCTAAATAGAAATAATGCACACAAGCACACACTTACACACACTCATAGCGAACAAAACAGCAATACTAAAGGTATTAAATATTACTATGGTATGGTGGAAGTGACTTAACTATTTATATTATATGTTAAAATGAATTTTGAAAAGGGCGTAGACTATGATATGGAAATGAGGAGGGAATATGTTGTACATTGTCAACATTTTATTTAAAACAATCGATGTATGAAGGTAAACACAGACAAAGTCATGAATCGTTAAGAAAAGTATCATGTTGATCCAAATACACGTTTGCGTATTTAGACTGGTAAAGATGTATAGGTGACCTCATAATTCTGGACCCAAAGGGGTTTTCGGTCTATTGTACTCCAGCTCCAGTACATGGGTTCAATTTAGTAGGTATCCACTATTTCCATCAATAATAGCCATTTCCCGATTATTTAATATTAACATGGGTTATATGTAACTAGAATACTAACCCAGAATATGCCGTGTATTAAAATTATTTTTGGTACCATTGACATTTCGTATTCAAGGCAGCTACAGTCAATCCGTTAGTGCAAACCATTGATATTTGCATCTTCCTCCTATAGTCACTGGTTTTCTCCTTATGGAAAGCCAATATTCGCCAGTTGAGGACTCTCAGTACATTCGAAGACATTTGCAAAGTTAATCGGATGACAGGTCCCGCTCCCTAGTTTTGATAACATTAGGCTTAGTTGCGATCAGCGTAATGATAACATCTTGGCGAACAAAATGCAGGGATCACTCCGACATGGGAGAGATTCCGTCGTTTCAACCGTCAAGTCTGCTCGGCGGTTGATGGTATTGAAGACCATTTTCCCATCGTGTCTTTTCTCTTACCAGTTCGTTCTCGCCAACGGCTTCTATGTGGACAACGTCTCTCTTTGGAAGATTGCTGGATTTGTTGATCCCAGCTCCTTGTGGTATAAAATCCCAGATCTAACGTTGAAAAAGACAGGTGGTATAGATAAAATCCCAGATATAACGTTGAAAAGGACAGCTTGATAGTTTTGACCTTCCACATTATTATTTTATCGTTTTCTAAATTTAGGATACTTTCCTGAGGTTTGGAAAGAAGCATAGCTAATTTCCATAATAAATATGGGTTTCGATCCTCTCTCAGTAGCAACTACAGGTCTATTTTTCTTCTCCTGACATTTCGGATGTTTTTCAAATCTTTTTTTCTCGCCAGGATTAGAAAAACTTTTAAGAATATATAAAAATCTTGCACGACTTCCCCACGAGGCTTTCTCTTGGCCTACTTACGTGGTGCTTGGCGCTTCAAGCCGAGCTTGAAAATATTGCCAGGCCTAAGACACAGCTCTTCCAATTTGAAATACCATGTTTCGAGATGTTGTCTTCCCACTTAATATTTCCATCGAATTCGTGGTCTTCCTCTTCTGCGTGAACAATTAGTTGATTTGCTTTTATATGCCTTTTGAGATGAGCATCCTCATCCATTCACACAATATAGCCTAGCCACCATTGTCTCTGAATAGATGGTACAACTCGTGGTTCATTCGATGGCGCCGACTCGTAGATCTTTCGGAGAATGTTGCTGTTAATCAATCCAACAGTATTTTTCTCATTAACAACCTCAAAGCTGTAGTTTTGAAGTTCCGAGTCTACTGAACGTCTTGCACGTTGATTCCATCAGCTTGGTCTTTTCCCTATTTACTGCTAGTCCCACTTTGGCAGATTCCTTCTAAATTCGTTCAAAGGTGGTTGTTACCGCTCGCATTGTTCGACCCATTATGTTGATGTCGTCGCCGTAGGCGAGTAGCACGAGCTGGTTGGTGTACCGAGTTCCATTTTTGTTCACCTTTGCATCTCGTATTATCTTTTCCAGCAGGATTTTAAAAAGGTCATACGATAAATTGTCACACTGTCTCGTTCGGTATTGAAGAGCTCCGAGACGTCCTTCCCGACTTTAACTGCTGAACTTGTGCCAGTTAAAGTTATCCTGCATAGCCGTATTAATAAGACAGAAATGCCGAACGCAGGCATGGCTTTAAACACCTCTGAGTGAATAGGTGGAATATGTCGATGTTTTCTTCGTGGGTCTTTTCCAGGATTTAGCGCAGTATGAAAATCTGGTCTATAGTGCATTTGCCAGGTCTGAAGCTGTATTGATAAGATCCAATAATACAATTGGCTTTGGTCGTTTACACAACACGCAGGATAGCACTTTATATGGGATGGGAAGGAGTCAAATTTTTATGCACGGGCACAGGATGCTGAGGTTTCAATCAGTTTTATGCATTCTTCTAGCCAAATTGGGGTATGCCCCTGATCAGCATGTGACCACCGGTCTTGAATAATCCGGCTGGTAATCCATTGGCTCCTAGTGCGTTATTATTCTTTAGCCGATTAATAGCTATTCTGACCTCATTTTTGCTATACCGTAATTCTTATTGGTTCTGGGGTATCTTCTTCAACGCACTATTTGATATCAAAAGCTTTGCTAAATGCTTCTTCCAGATCATCAATACGATACCTTTATCACTCACCAGGTTTGGTAAAATTTGCGGACATCATTTCCTCTCTCTATTTTTCTCCCCATAATACTGTTTGTAGAGTTGCACTATATCATTACGACACTCCTGATCGTACCACAAGTTTCTTGGTCTTTGATATCCAAATGTTGCTTTTGCTACAGGTTGTAGGGAGTGGGCAATTCTTTGCCATTGTGTTTCTATATTTTTTATCGGGACGAGGAGATGCTTCTGTAACCTGTTGTGTTTGCAGCTTTTCGACGTCGAGTTTCGGTGTGGTGTTAGATTACCCCTTTGCTGCAACATTAAGATGAGTGCTAGCCATGGCTGCTACAAAGTAATGGCCCAAATCGATATTCGCTCCTCGGATCGATCGAACGTCTAAAACACTGGATGAATGTCTTCTATCTATAACAACATGATCAACATGTGTATATCGAGATGCTTGAATCTAGTGCTGCTAACTACCATGTCTTTTGCTGCGCGAGTCAATCAATATAATGCCGTTGTCGAATGTTTCTTCATGGAGGCTGAATTTTTCGACGTTGGGTCCAAAAATATTTTCCTTTCCGATTTTTGCGCTAAAATCTCCTAAGAGAATTTTAATGTCATGTCTGGGGAAGGGGTTATCTTTTTAATGGGCATTGGCGCAAATAAGACAGGTGTAGCAGAACTTCGCTTTTCTACGGATTATAGTAATTCGCTCATCTACTGGAGTGAAGCTAGAGGCTAGGTCCTTTTACTTACGCCTTTCCCTTTCTATCGCATTTCCTGTAAGGTAATAATATCAGCTTTGTACTTCTTGGCTTCATCCGCCAAAGCGAAAACTGCGTCTGTTCCTAAGTGCAGATTCAGATATATCTTGGCCTATATCGATGATTATTGAGGGCGGTGCAGGAGGTCTAACGAGTAATTCGATGTTATTCATGGTACTTCGGGATATGTTGTGTTATGATCTTTATTGGTATACCTAATTTTAGGAGGCTTCAGCCACGTACATAGAATCGTATTGTGCCTGAATTTTTATTGTCTTTCTACTGGGAACAAATATATAATTAGCAGACGTTGAGGAGAATGTTAAAACAGATCTATTATTAGTATAAATAAATTTTGTCAAATCCCCATTGGAAAAGGGTTTCCAATATATTGAAATTTAGTGCAGACATATGCTCTGTACACCTTGTTGCCTAAAGGAAAGCTCCATACATTTTCAAGCAGGGGAATACTAAATTATTCAATTTTATAATTTTTTTGACGACCCCTCTGTTTTGCAGCTTGAAATATTTGTACAACGACATAAGAGATAATCTGGAAAATTAAAAATCAATAAGTATTCGTATCAGTTATTTTGTTTTGTTATTGTTATTGTTGTTGTTTTTTGCTATTTTTTCTGTTCTGTTACAAATTCAAGCTTATTTCAGCATTTAGCTGCTTAACATTGTGTACGTATGAAGAAAAAGAAGAGCGGACAGACGACCACTAGGAGCACCAATACCAACAGTAATACAACACGGACCTTTCACTACAGAATTTTGCTGTTTGCACAACATTTTATTAACGTTGGTTGTTGTTGTTGGTGCTGCTGTTCTCTTTACATTTTCATTGGTTTGTTACTTATTGATGGGATTTTTGAAAATTAAAATGAAATTAAATTGCAATGAAAAAAAGAAGAATTCAATAAGCAATGTACTGTTCAATACACGGAAAAAAGCAACGACAACAACAACCTTATACATAATACAACACACACACACCAACACATCGAACATTATTTGAAAAGAACTCATGGAATACGAACGAACAAAAGTGAATAGAGGGGAGGTAGCTCAGCACAAAAAAAGCTTAATCGCATTATGTAGGGGATTTTCATTTAAGCTTTTTGTTTTTAGTATTACTATGTGCCACGACGACTCATACTCATACGTTGTCCCTACTATGTTGTATGTGTTGTATATTGTATTTTGCACATTGAATGTGTGCTACTTTGTTCGCTCGTATGGTATGACTGACTGTTGTGCATATTGTATGTCTTTTGTATTCCATATGTATGTATGGGTTTTTGTGTGTTCGTCGAATGAACGTTATTGAAATGATATGAAACATGTCTTTTTTAATTAAGTCATCAATGGATGTACGTTAATGTTTGCAACGACGTCAACAACAAATCCCCTGGGACAAAGGTGAAGTGAGGGCGGAGCCGATTTGACATTAATATGAAAGTCAATCAATATAGGAAACATTTGCATTGATGAAGCAACCAAAAACTAAAATTGCAATATATGTACATAAAATTATTAGATGTACTGTCATCTGACATTTCTTCCGCGATATACATTTTACCACTTTTTACATTGCTTAGTTATACATTTTGTAAACTGTGGTCTTACAAATGGGATATAGCATGTGTTCCATATATCTGCACCGTTCCATTGTGCATATGTTTGGAAACGAGATAGACACATATTCCTTTTGAGAATATGCACAGAATCACTTTCTAAGTCGATTTATGCATGTCTAGAGATGGGCAGTGGGTAAATACCCAAAGGGTAAATACCCGGTAAATTGGGGAAATACCCGGTAAATTGGGTAAATACCCATTTGTGGGTATTTATTTGGGTATTTACTATATTGAATCGGTAATACCACATCTTACACCCTATTTCCGGGTTTCTGCTATCAAATCGATTTAGAATGGATAGTTTTACGATACTTTAAAGACGTGGGTAAATACTTGGGTAAATACCCGAGTTTTTACCCAAAAATTGGGTATAAACTCATTAACTGCGGAACCACTTGACGTAGTCGGCCAAAATTTTGCATACATGTTTATAATGCCAAAACAAATAAAGAAATCCAAAATGGGGTCCCTGGGTCCAAATTTTGATATAGCCCCAATATAACCGTATCTCCCGATTTAAGGTATTTTTGCCTATTAGACACATTTTAAGGCCAAATTGGCTGTAATTTGGCACAGAGTGTTCTCTTTGGGTACCAAATGTCCATGCAAATTTAGGTATGTAGGTCCACGTTTACTGGTAGCACCCATACAAAGGTATCCCTTTTTTGAGTATTTACCCAAAAAATGGGTATAAACTCATTAACTGCCGAACCACTTGACATAGGCGACCAAAATTTGACTCAGATGGTTTTTATATCAATACAAATACTGGTATGGGAAATCGGGTCCCTGGGTCCAAGTTTTGATATAGCCCCCATATAACCGTATCTCTCGATTTAAGGTATTTTTTGTCTATTATACACATTTTACAACCGAATTGACTGTAATTTGGCAAAGAGTGTTATTTTTGGGTACAAAATGTCCATGCAAAAATTATGTAGGTATGTAGGTCCACGTTTACTGGCAGCCCCCATACAAAGGTACCCCTATTTTGAGCATTTACCCAAAAATTGGGTATAAACTCATTAACTGCCGAACCGCTCGACATAGGCGGCCAACATTTGGCTCAGATGGTTTTCATATCAATACAAATACTGGTATGGGAAATGGGGTCTCTGGGTCCAAGTTCTGTTCATATAACCGTAGCTCCCGATTTTAGGTCATTTTTATCTATTAGCCAATTTGATTGGCTGGAATTTGGGTTAGAGAAATCTCTATGAGTACCAATTGTTTACGCTGGTCCACTTTTTCTGTCTTAATAACGGTCCTGATTTTGGGTATTTATATATATTTATAAACTCTTTAACAGCCGAACTATTTGACGTGTGTTTTAAAGACCCCATTTCCCATACAGGAAATAATGTTGGTTTTAAACCATTTGTGTCAAAAACCACGTTTTACATGAATATTTTGTGCAAAAAGAAACCTTACTATGCCAAATTATAACCAATTATATGGGGGCTACATCAAACCTTGGACCCAGGGACCCCAAGCGTACAGAATTAGGTCCAGATTAATGTATGCAAAGTTTTGTTGAAATCGTATCAGATTTAGATAGAGTTTCGTCAAATTTTAAGTAAATGGTGCCCCAAACTCCTCATTTTTTTCAGATTGACCCCAAATTTACACAACGTACAAATTGCTTTTTGTAGAAATGCAGACATAGCCCGTATATTCGACCGACTTTATGTTGATTGGGTTTCAAATAATCAACGAGTTTCCGATTGAGATTTGCTTTAAATCGATTTACACCAAATTAAGAGTTTAGTATATGTTACAGAAAGACATGTTTATGGATTGATCTAAGTCGGTTCACATTTAGATATAGATCACATATTTTAGTCCATCCAATTTCATGTCAATGGTCCTTCGAAAATGCGAGGTATGTTAGAATGCATCTGTTGAAGTGGTAGTAATATATTACAGCCAATTTGGTTGAAAACATTTTCACAGTATTGAATATTTATCTTTAATATTGTGATCTCTATCGTGCTTTCTGATCACGAATATATATATTTTATGGGGTCTCCGTAAATATTTCTAGGTGTTGTAAACGAAGTAACAGATTTAATTTACCCCCATCATATGGTTTAGGGTATAAAAAGGCAATTAGTGAACATAGATTTATAAAACTTGTTCAAAAATAATTTGATTAATTCAATTTTTTCATAATATGGCCACTTTTAAAAATATGACCCTATG
Source organism: Musca vetustissima (assembly GCF_032173495.1). Taxonomy (NCBI): domain Eukaryota; kingdom Metazoa; phylum Arthropoda; class Insecta; order Diptera; family Muscidae; genus Musca; species Musca vetustissima. Next base: position 57,958 of record NW_026884358.1, on the reverse strand, counting down.
AATCCACCTTATTAATTTTTTACTTTTTCTTGGCGCATCGTAATCAGCGTCCTCGAAACCCTTATATGATATATGTACTTATTTCATTAGCCTACAGCTCTAGATGTGCGAAAAAATTTGATCTTTGGCCCACAGTCATACATCTACTCTTTGGAATGAAGTTGGAATTTTTGGGCTTGGTTCCAGTGTTCAGAAATCCTGCCCGCCAGAAAAGGAAGAACATTTCTTTAATTTATATTTTTCATCGTATTTATAAAAATTAAATTTAATCATTGATATTTTAGGATAACATTTAAAAAAAACCCTAGCAAATTAACGAATAAGTTCTTGTTTAATAACTGATTGAACGGAAATTGTGTATGTATGGAAGTGTGTGTGTGTGTGTGTGCATTTATGTAATTTAATTAAAACTGAAAAAGAATCAATTTATTACAACCATGATAATTGTTAATCAATTTTATCGTACCGTTTTTTTTTTTGGTCATCACTCCATCCACCCCACCCTCACATATCAGGCTGACCCTTTTTTATTTTTTTCGAAAATTGTTATCATCATCAAAAATGCATTCACTTTTGGTTGAATTTTTTATCGTCCATTGAAATGTTTATGGTTTTTAATAAAAATGCTTTCCGGTGTTATGCATTTTGTGTGTGTGTGTGTTTGTGTCTCCCAGTAGCATTTTCATGGTTGAAGTTTTCATTTCCCAATTAATTAATGTTTATGACTTTTACCACGCATTTTCATTACATCAAATTAGTTGGCAATATATAAACCGCCATAACCACATCTGTTTGTTTTACAAAAAAAAAAAAAAAAAAAAACAGAAACTCATATCGGAATCAATAACTATCGAAAAATTATTTCAAGTAATGAAAAATTACAGGAGGGTGGTTTAGTAATTTTGGGAGCTATTTATGTAAAAAAATTCGAATGCCAAAAGGACCCATACTAAAACAGAGGAAATGTGACACAAGTATGAAACACAAGACATGAAAACTCAACCATCGACACAGACACAAACTTATAATTCGATTGGAAAATTGGAATACGAACTTCAACACTCCAATAATTAAGTGGACAACCCTATTTATACCCTTCACCACACTGTGGTACAAGGTATTATGTATTTGTACATATGTTTGTAATAGGCAAAAATAATCGAGATAGACCCATAGTTTCTTTTGAGAATAAGCATAGCATCACTTTCTGAGTCGATTTATGCATGTCCGTCTGTCCGTCCTTCCGTCCATGTATTTTTGTTAACAAAGTACAGGTCGCATTTATGATCCGAATTGGATGAAATTTGGCACAGCTCATTTGTTTGGCCCAAGGACGAACCCTATTGAAAAATCGGTTCAGATTTAGATATAGCTGCCATATATATTTTCGTCCGATTTAAGGTAAATGGTGTACCAAAGTCCCTATATATCTTTTGATTAGCACAAAATTTGGCATAGCGTACTGAATTAAGTCTAGAATGATGTGTGCAAAGTTTCGTGAAAATCGGTTCAGATTTAGATATAGCTGCCATATATACTTTCGCCCGATTTTAGGTAAATAATGCACCATAGAGTACTGAATGATGTCTAGAAAATAGGTTTAAATATTTTCGTCCGATTTTATGTAAATGGTGCACCAAAATCCCTATATATCCTTCGATTTGTACGGGAAGTTTCGGGAAAATCGGTTCACATTTCGATATAGCTTCCACATATGCCTATGTATTCGTCCGATTTTACATAAATGGTGCACCAAACTCCTAATGTTTGTCCGATATATAGTCGGCTCAGTCCGACTTTACTACTTTCCTTACTGGTTTTGTGAAGAGGTAATATAATAGTGATATAATGAATATGCAACTCTAATTGGGGAAGGCATAGGTAAGACTTCCATGGAATATCTGGTTAAGACAATTGACAGGACCTTATACGTGGGGTTTGTCTTTAAAGCCATCCAAATAAATGTAAATCTGAGTAAAAAACATTTTTGCGAAATAAATATTAAATCCGATTTACTCAATAACTATTGGTAACATTGAATACGTTGAATATTTCACAATTCCCATACTTTTTTGATCTAACCTCGTAAATGCATCTACAAATCCACAAAAAAAAACATTATAGTTATAATGAAAAATTTCATAAAAATGATGAGCTTGATTGTTTGTTCAATGTGTCTGTGTGTATTGACTTTTGTTGCTTTTGATATTGTTATTGAAGTTTTGTGTAATAATATTCGTTACTCAGACATTGAGTATTGGTTCGGCGGTTCATTTATTTATAACCACCACCACCACAACCCTCACAAAAATGCATTCATATTAAAGGCAATATATTATTTGGTACATCCGTATAATTGTATAACGTTCGTTTTTTATTAGAACAAACGATATTTGATAATCAGTCTAAAATTAATGACCCTGCAGTGGAAATTTGTATTCGTTTTAGTTACTTTATAGAAATAATTTGTTCTTAAATTAAGGGGATTTTATTGTTCTGTTGTTGTATTTCACATGTGGTTAATATGGGGTCAATATTTTGACAATAAACAAAATTTAATGCCAAATGTCACGCTATCGTTTTTTCGATAATGGAATGGGTAGACTGCAATTATATATGTAAGATAAGGCATTTGACTGTAAGAAATGTAAGTCATAGTGAATAAACAAAACCTAAATATAAATCTCGAACATTTGAATAACTATTCCTACACTATTACATAGTGTAGGAATTAGCGAATATTTGGGGTTATCATTATATGAGGGCTTTGCCTAATTAATGACAGATATTTGTCAATTTCGAACCCAATATTTTAGTTATGTATCTCAATTCTTCCCTTCAGGAATTATCATTATATGGAGGAGATGCCTGAATGCCTGCCGATATAGATGAAATACAAATTTCAGAAATTTTTATGGATATTTTTCTTAAAAACTCAAAATTGGGCCGATATTAACGACGCTTGGTAAGATGGAACATCTCCAAAATACTGCAATTTAGAGGTTGCAGTTATATACCGCCATCACCAGAGGTTTTATATAGTTCATTATTGAACCTACTGTTCTAATGTTTTATCTCGACATGGGAGGGAAAACGCGTTCAAGAACCCCAAAAACGCGTCCAGGAACCCCAAAATACCGAAAATTGGGGGTATCCTTATGTGAGTGCTATCCTAAAAATGGACTTATATTTATCATTTTTAGTAGGTAGATTTGCAAACTAATAATAACTCAAAGTACAAAATTTCAGGGAATTTGGTCGAAAAATGCGAGCCTTATATGGGGACTATCCGAAAAAAATGGACCCATATTTATAATTATTAGTGGAGAGAGCACAAAGCACTAAAATTCTGCGAATTCAATTGAAAAACGCGCCCAAGAGCCTCAAAATACCGAAAATTGGCGGGTACCCTTATATGGGAGCTATGTCTAAACGTGAATCGATGTAGCCCATCTACGAACTTGACCTACCTGCAGACAAAAGTCGCAAAATTTGGGCGATCTATCTCAATTCGTTTAGACGCTAGAGTGATTATCGTCATGCTTAAATCGTCATAGAATTTTACGCTGATCAAGAATATATACAGTGGCGAGCAGAAACGAGTACATGTTGGCATTTTGGACACTTTTTACGTCATAAAAATAAAACTAAAAAAGCTATTTCAAAAATGTTGGTTGCATTTTATTGGGTATTTTGTACTTAACGAAACAACCTAAATTTAAAAATCCAACTCTTAAAAATAACTAAGAAAAAATAAATAAAACGAAATCAACCCCAATGTACTCACTTTTGCACGTCTGCATTTTTTTTAATAAAGAGCAAAAAAAGGAATGTGAAATCACGTTTTTTAAATCTTTTTTTGGTTTTCGTTAGTTTTTTTTTAAGAAAATGTATAAGTTTTACATCATTTAAGTCCCGTTTACTAAAAACTTGTACAAAGTTTTGAACAAAAATCAAATAAATAACTAACAATAATAATTATAGAAGAAATATATATAATAACCACTGAAGAGTACATTCGGAAAAATCTGTTCTACCCTGGAAATTGCAAAGGGACTTAAATTGTGTCAATTATTGGTTACGGTGTTCCGTTGTTCCCAAACCTCAAATTAGAGGTCGTACACCGCTTATAAGATGTGTGGACCCACGTCTAATGATAAGGGAAATGTAATTTGATAAGTTTTAACACCAAAATATGCTTCGTAAATACTCGTCAAACCTGTTGTTAGTCATTGAACGGCGTGAAGAGCCCTTCCCGACATTGGATATAGCAGCATTAAAAAAAAGACTAAAAACCTGTATTATAGGAAAAAACTGCAAAATAAGGGTAAAGACTTTTCAACTAGAAAGTTGAACTGTGGTCGACTGGAAACGTGTGATTGGGTCCGACGAATCCAAATTAAACCGTTTTCAATCCGACGATAAGCATTATTGGTGATGAAAACTAATTCAAAGGTCCAATGTGAAGCACGGTTGAGGAATTGCCATGGTATGCGTAGGCTTTAACTTGTGGGTCCTGGACCGATGTTAAAAAAATTGACAATATAATAATGAAAGAAGTCCATTTAGATCATTGTAGAGTCATATCAGTCAGTTTAGGTACCTAAGTACGCCTATTCTGTGGAAGAAGTTATTATGTGCAGGACGGTGATCAAAGATATACGTTAAAATTCGTGGGAGAATATCTTCGTGAGCAAAATTTTGAATTAACACAGTGGTCAGCACAAAGTTTCGACATCAATCCGAATGATAATTTGAGGCCAATCGCAAAGAGGGAGGTGGGACAGTACCAATCAGCCCCTAATAATTTAGACCAGTGATGGGCATAATAAAATTGAGAGTAAGTGTGGGTGAGCGTAACTGAGACTTCATCATTAAAAACGACTGACAAAAAGAAAAAAATGAGAATGCGTGTTTAACCAACGACGGTCAGTTACGGTAGCGTGTATGGCTGAGCATGCCTGATTTAGACGAACTTTGGTAGTGGATCTGAGGTGATTGGAAGAATAATTCCAATGAAATTGCACTAAAATTGGTTGAAAATATGTCAAATTGCATAAATGATACATTAAAAATATAAAACTATGGTATAATTAATAAAAATATTCAAATTCTGCAAATTTGTTCAAAAGTGCAAATGTGAGTACATTGGAGTTGATTTACTTTTTTCTGTTTTTTTCTTAGAAATTAAAGAGTTAAATCTTTAACTTTAGGTTGATTTGTTAGGTACGAAATACCTTATAAAATACAACAAAAATTTTGGAATTTGCTTTTATATTTTTATTTTTATGACGTAAAAAGTGTCCAATGTACAAGCATGTACTCATTTCTGCTCGTCACTGTATATTATATGGTCGGAAATGATTATTTCGATGCGTTACAAACGAAAAAACAAATCTAATATACCCTCCATACTATGGTGGAGGGTTGTAATGGTCGTTTATATCCTATTCTAAAGTAAGCTATTTTTTGAAACCCATTTTCTATCAATTAGGCTTATCATTACCACTTATAAATGCCGCACAAAATTATATATGTTTTGATTTCTTTTCTGCTCAAAATTTCACCATTATCATTGTAAATGGTAATTAAAATAATTTGAATTCTAACGTACTTTGTCCCTGGAATTGTCAACCACTGTTTACGCTGAAGCTGAGATCATTTAGTAAACAAATGCTTTTATAACAGTTTGGTATCTGCTGATTATTGATTACTCCAATAGCTTAACACGACATTTCGTCTTTACAGACAAAAAAACAGAACCTTCCTTTTTAAAATAACCTTGAAAGAGTGAACATTAAAAAAAAACTATTAAGCAGCAAATTTTTCCTCATCATATTTATATATACTTTTTTCAACAAATGTCTAAAGTAAAGCAATAATAATTAAAAATCTATTGTGTAAAATTTCTAAAAACTACGTAAGTATTTTTTCAAGAAAATACATCGACAGTGTGGTTAAGTGATTGTTCTTTCACAGAATACCGTCGCTTGTCATATGAATCTTGGAAAGATTGAGGAAATTATTATTGAATCCTGCCCAATCGCATGCCGTGTCATAACCTAAATTTTGTCAGTGAACTTTCAACTCATAACTATCCCAAGATTAAGCCATATCAAACGCTTATAAGGAATCCTATTCCGCCAGGGAATACGCTTATCCTAATTCTGGCAATTTCAACCTACCACACGAAAATCTTAATTGCTTATGAAATAACCTGGCGAGTTGATTACATTTACTTATAAGCAATCCATTCGGTTTTGAAGGAAGATTAGGTTGATCAAGCCAATGGCTGTATGTATAAGCGTGTATTAGTCATTGATTCAAGAATATTTTGGGCGATTTCTGACAAAATGTATGTTAGCCTCATTGTCATACTATTATAGAAGTTGCGCGGAAAAAAATCATTGACGAGCCCCAAAAAATTCGTTTCATAAAAGTTACGCAGAAACAACAACAAAACTTGAAGAGCCCCAAAAAAAATGTGTATCATAAAACTTACGCACAAACAACAACAAAATCATTGACGAGACCAAAAATGCATATCATCGAAGTTATGCTGCAACAACAAAAAAACCCATTGACGAGTCTCCAAAGAATACTATCATCAATACCAACAACACTTTTTTATTCATAATAAAACCACTCAAACCAATAACAACAACACAACCAGACGGTCCAGCCACGGCGGTAATTGCATTGCGTACCAACTGCTGCGCGCACCCCCACAATATCCATCAATTCTGCCTAGCAACAAGATCATCATCATTATCGTCCCCATTCCATCATGATCGTCCTAATGAAGTTATGCACTTGTCATCTCGTTACTTAAAGTGAAGATCATCATTATAATATAGCACTGCACTCGCAAAACATTAGAACCACATCAACGGAAGGTTATGTGTAATTAAGCAAATTTATTATTAATATAATCATCCAATTATTTTCTAAACCTGGATTCACTGAAATTTAATAGATTTAAGTTAAACACCATTTCCTCATAAAATCATCGCCAAAGCAAAAACATAATCTTTAATCACCAGACTAGCAATTCATCAAGCAGAAAAGGGCCCTATTTTGCGACGATGGACATCAGTACAATGGGTGAGTGATTTGATTTCTGTTTATCAATTATTTATTTTTAAAATTTTGCTTTTGCCTTGTCGATATGAAGAATTTATTTTTTTTTTTTGATTGTTACTATCATTATGATGTAGCCAAAGAAGAATATGCAAACATATCCAATGTAATTGTATTTTTATAGACATATTCAACTTTTGCTATAAATCATAGTGTTCATTGAAATTCCACATTATAGTTATTATTTAATTAATAGAATCATAAAATTGATATGTGGTTCATAAAATAATATTTTCTACAGTGTATAAAATATCCAAAATTTTGTTATAAGTGAAATATTTGAATTCTCTACTATTGACCTAATTTGATATTGTTTGTTATTAGATATTTAAAAATGATTATTTCGCATATTTTTTTCATGTGTCATAATGATCATTTTTACTTCACTTATATTTAGAGCACTTCATTAATGTTTACTCTACCATATTTTGTTATTAGACATTGTATACATAATTGAAAATATGCGAAGTTTTATATAGTTTAGTAAATAACACATAAGATATTCTTGAATTTGTTATGAATAAAATGCCCATTAATATAAAAATGTTAGTTGGATAAATTCTAATTATGGGTGTTTCGTTTCAAGACAATGGACCGGTGATAAAGTAGTTGAGTAACTAGAATTTAATATAGGGGTTCTTAAAAAAATTACGCCATTAGAACCAAGGTAGGGAGGGTTACGAGGCACTTATTCTCACCAACACCTGAGAATATAATATGAGGTTTTTAGGGATATCGTTTTGTTTCTTTTAAATAATGGGGACTTTAGTTTGTTACAAATATCACCAATGGTTTTATTTGTTTCCAGTTTAATGATTAGGAGTCTATAATATTTTGTTGTGTGGTACCAATAATTCAAATTCTCAATGGAATGGACACGAACCCCCCAAAGACTGTTTGCTAGCCCCATCAATGGCTCCTACGTCCACTTCCATTAGAGATGTCTCCAATACAATAAAGTTTTAGAAAATGGTACGTTACATAATAGAAGATGGCGCCCAACGTGGGGCACAAGAACTAAATATATTCTATAGCAGTTTCAGAGTATTCTGATACTGTTCATTAACATAAAATGCATATTGTGGTATGAAAATATTCCAATTTCAGAAAATGTATTTTAGACATTCTGTGCTCGTAGAAGCATGTTTATATTTTTGTTCTTTTGCTCACTCAATAGTGTAGAATCTAAATTTCAAAACATAAAAGGATAATGTTCTCAGTTTACTGAAGTGAAAATAACTAGAAAAGTTATATTTTGTTGCCTCTCAGGAAATTAGTTACTTGAGTTATTTTTATCGAGTAAACTAACCGATTGGTTTAATGATTTATAGGCTATTTGGTTAGAATCATATTTAGGAAGTTGACGACATTTTCTTAGTGTACATGCGGTGATTGTTATTATATGTCCGAACTTAGTCACCAATACTTATTAAAGAGCCGGAAAATAAGATTTTGCAGATTTTGGCGAATTCCTATCCGCTTTTTATTAAGGAAGTACCAGAATTTATTAAGAATACTTCAATTGGTTTGGTCTGATATATAATAATAATAACTGTATTGTGCACCCATAGACCAATTTGTACTCCTATATCCCTTAAAAATACCTTATTAATATCACCTGTTCCAGAGTCATACGAAACGAAACACCAACCTAATGATTGATTGCTATAATAATAAGTGTTTACATTATCTGGAAAGCACCGATATTGTTAACACCATTTTTTTATCCGAGTTTAAAATTGTTTACCAAAAATGTCGCTAGATCGGACACCACCAATACCTAGGTCTAGTACCAACAACCCAATTAGCCAAACTTCTAATGTCGAACCTATAATAAATATTGACCCCATGTCCACAGTGGAACCTTTAAATTGCAATATTTGCAACGAAGCCTTGACCGACGGTCAAGAATGTTTAACATTACATCAATGCTCTCATACATTCCATAGGAATTGTATCGAAAGTCACTTGTCCTCAACGGCCGAATGTCCTGTGTGTAAAATACCATGCTTGCTATCTGATCTGAGAATGATCTCAATAGGTCCCAGACCGCAAATGAAACCTACCCATCGAGGAAAAGGTCGTGGCGCAATGTCGAAGCATTACAACACTAGGTATGCGAAAAAGAACCTTTTCCAAGAACAAAGTAATTTACTCGATTGTAGTACAGATTTGCAAGGTGCTGTAGGCATGACTCCTACCCAACCAGTCAGAAATAATGAAACTTCGCAGGATAATACTTGTCCTTTGCCACCACCAAATACAAGTAGTGCAATAGACTACGGGGAAATTCAGAAGATGGTCGAAACAAGTTTGTGTAGCTTACTTACTAGATTTAACATATTACCTAATAATTCATCAGGTCAAACTGCTGTTAACCAAAATCATGCCAATATAAATGAAACTTCCAATGTACATAACAACAGACCAAGTTCTTCATTTATACAACAACAAACTCAGACACAATTCCAAAGACAACAACAATCGCAAATGCCATTTGTAAACTCTCCCAACAGATTTTCTGTCTCCAGCTTACCACTACAGCCCGATAAAATAACAACTATCATACAAAATTGGCACTTAAAGTTCGATGGGTCTCCAACTGGGTTAACAGTTGATGAGTTTTTATACCGTGTCACTACTTTAACTGAGGATACTTTTAATGGTGATTTTTCACTAATTTGCAAAAACCTTAATATTTTGTTGTCCGGTAAAGCCCGCGAATGGTACTGGCGGTACCGTAAAAATGCCAATCCAATCATCTGGGAAGAGTTCTGCGATTCAATTAAATTTCAGTATAGAGATTTTAAAACTTCTTTTGATATCCGCGAGGAAATCAGAAATAGAAAACAAAGGGTTGGTGAAACTTTTGATTCATTTTTCGAAGCAGTTACATCAATCCATGATCGTCTGCCGAACCAAATGTCTGAGCTAGAGCTCATTGAAATATTAACCCGTAATTTACGGCCTGAAATTCGCCAGGAAATTTTATATATTCCCATAAACTCTTTAGCACATCTCCGAAAATTAGTACATATGAGGGAGAATTTTTTGAATGACGATTATGTGCGAAAACATTTAGGAAATCGACAAAATACTGTATACCCTGTAAAAAGGCAAATAGCTGAAGTATCTGATTATCCTTCAGAATCTTTGGAGCAAAATTCCGAATCTGTCAGCGCTATTCAAGGACTGCCTCAGGAGTTCCGATGTTGGAATTGCGACGAAAAGGACCATTTTTGGGACAATTGTTTAAGTGGAAGAAGAGTGTTTTGTTACGGTTGTGGTGCCAAAGATGTTTACAAACCTAATTGTGCTACTTGTGCAGAAGCAAAACCAAAATTTCACAAAAATTTTCGACAGGGAAACCCTCCAAGGAAAAATCCTTAGCTAAGAAAAACATAAATATTAAAACTGAGATTATTTCTTCCCAATCTAAAAATGAAGAATCGGCACCAAATTGTACTTATTCTTCAAGTAATATTAATACTACTGATCAAAAACTTCAACCAGATACCTCAACCAAAATATTTTCCGCTGATAAATCTACCCTTAAACGTGAAGTCAATTTGAAACTTATATTTCCAAAATTACCATATCACAAGCGATATGAACTATATATGCAAAGAAGGAACGAAATCTTTAATGAAACTGAACCAATTGTTTCCTCAATTCATAAACCGAAACGTTCCACATTAAGATTTCGAAAATATTTCCAAATAAAGAAAGTCGCCAGGAAACTACTAATTTCGGCTATCATATCGAATCCTTCTGATAAGCGTTATTATGCTCAGGTGTCATTTCTAGAATTTAAGGAATATGGTCTCCTAGACACCGGGGCTAATATAAGCTGTGTAGGAACCGACTTAGCCAATCACCCTTTTCATAATTACTCAAATTATGTGAAGTGCAAATCGATTGTTCGAACCGCAGATGGTAAAAATCAACAAGTTAAAGGTTGGATAGTAGTTGATATGTCCTTTAAAGGCAAAGTTAAACCAATAAAATTATTCATTATTCCCACAATATCCTCTCGTCTCATACTCGGCATTGACTTTTGGCAATCTTTTAACCTAGTTCCAAATATAATCAGTAGTATTGACGTTTTTGCAAACCCATTGAAATCGGATGGAGCATTAGAAGTTCCTGTTACTAATCAAACTGTCGACTTGGACGAAGACCGACATAATAATCTTGATTTGGAATCTACTGAGAATTATTACCCATTAACTTCGGAGCAGCGATCAAATTTAGACGTCGTTATATCGATGTTCCCAAATTTCGAAAAACAAGGTCTCGGCAGGACAACTCTCATAAAACACAAAATTAATATAGGAGACGTTAGACCTATAAAACAAAGATTTTACGCCGTGTCACCAGCGGTGGAAAAAATCATATACAAAGAGGTTGACCGTATGTTAGATTTGGGCGTAATAGAACCTTCTAGTTCTCCTTGGAGCTCGCCCATGAGACTAGTTCTGAAACCAGGGAAAGTTCGTCTATGTTTGGATGCCAGGAAGGTGAACTCGGTGACTCAAAAAGATGCTTATCCCCTGCCCAACATAGATGGAATATTCTCCAGGTTACCGAAAGCTCATTTAATTTCCAAATTGGATCTTAAAGATGCATATTGGCAAATTGCCTTAGAGGATGACTCCAAAGCTTATACGGCATTTACCATACCCGGACGTCCCCTTTATCAGTTTGTGGTGATGCCATTTGGTCTTTGCACGGCTCCCCAAACTATGTGTCGGCTTATGGACCAACTTATTCCTCCGGATTTACGAAATTGTGTATTCGGCTATTTAGATGACTTAATTATAGTCTCTGAAGATTTTACCAACCACCTGGAAGTTTTGATGCGAATAGCATCCGAATTCCGCAAAGCTAACTTGACTATAAATGTGGCCAAAAGCAAATTTTGTGTGATTCAAGTTAAGTATCTGGGATATATAATTGGAAATGGGGGTATATCCACAGACCCAGATAAGGTAACAGCAATCTTAAATTGGCCGGTGCCTAAAAATTTGAAACAAGTGCGAGGATTTTTAGGATTAGCCGGTTGGTACCGTCGCTTTGTGGATAATTTTTCAACTGTAGTCGCCCCGATATCCGATCTTGTTTCCAACAAAACCAAGTTTCGTTGGACATCAGAGGCTCAGGAGGCATTTGACCAAGTGAAAAAATTATTGACAACAGCCCCGGTCCTAGCTAATCCCGATTTCAGTAAGAAATTCTTTGTGCACTGTGATGCTAGTAATTACGGAATTGGAGCGGTTCTCGTACAATTGGATGACCAAGGTAACGAGAGGCCAATAGCTTACATGAGCCGAAAACTTAATACCGCCCAACGTAATTACAGCGTCACAGAGCGGGAATGTCTTGCAGCAATCGAGGCTATCCATAAGTTTCGCTGTTATGTTGAAATGCAAGAGTTTGAAGTCATCACAGACCACTCTAGCTTGTTGTGGCTCCTCAAACAGCCCGAACTAAGTGGACGACTTGCTAGATGGGTTTTCAAACTCCAAGCGTATAACTTCTCCATTAGTCATAGAAAGGGAAAGGACAATATTGTACCCGATGCATTATCTCGAATACCAGACCATGATGTTGCATCGTTAATGGTTTCCGAACCCGAAGTAGACCTCACGTCAGTACATTTCAATGATTCGGACTATCGGGATTTAAGAAATAGAATAATGTCCAATCAAGCAAAATATCCCGACATTAAATCGGTAGATAATTACATTTACATCAGGACAGAACACTATTCTGGTAATGAAGAACAAGAGAACAAGTGTTGGAAGCTTTGGATTCCAATCAAACTACGTCGTGATGTTATATCCAGAGCCCATGATTTGCCTATTTGTTCTCATGGAGGTATGGCAAAAACACTAAATTTGATACGCCGTAATTTCTTTTGGCCAGGCATGGTGAAAGACGTCCGCGAATACGTTAGGAGTTGCGAAATTTGCAAAGCCACGAAAGCACCCAACTTTACAATGAAACCTCCAATGGGTGACCAAATCGTTTCGTATCGGCCATTTCAACGCCTATACATAGACTTTTTGGGTCCATATCCCCGAAGTAAGACCGGTTTTATTGGTCTATTTATAGTCCTGGATCACTTCAGCAAGTTTCATTGGCTGTGTAAGATGAAAACCTTTAAATCGAAAGCTATTATCGAATTCTTGGAAAGCCAAATATTCCATATCTACGGAGTCCCAGAAAGCGTAGTGAGTGATAATGGAACACAGTTTCGCGCTAATGATTTTAACGCCTTCTTGACCTCCTACGGGATCCAGCATATCTATACTGCTCTGTATTCACCTCAGAGTAATGCTTCTGAGAGGGTGAATCGTTCGTTAATCGCCGGCATTAGATCTTATGTTAAAAAAGATCATCAAAAGTGGGATGAAAATATAAGCGCTATAAGCTGCGCTTTAAGAAACTCTTACCATGAGACCATCCAAACTTCACCCTATCACGCGTTGTATGGGATAGATATGGTGACACATGGCACGACATACAAATTACTACGAAATTTGAATTTATTAAACGAACCAACTGTTAATTTAACAAGAGACGACAGTTTAGAGTTACAACGTATAGACATGAGGAAGTATATTAATGACGCATACGAACGAAATATGCATCAATACAATTTGCGTTCAAAACCTCAAAGTTTTCAAATAGGTCAGGAGGTATTCCGACGAAACTTCGCTCAGAGCTCCGCCGAAAAGAAGTTTAATGCAAAGCTTTCTCCTATGTTTATAAAGGCCAGAGTTCGAGAAAAGGTAGGAAATAATTATTATGTTTTAGAAGATTTACAAGGCAAATTGGATGGTACATATCATGCCAAGGACATTCGTCCATAAACATACCTAATTTTATTACTCCCTTTTTCCTGCTAATTATTTACACCAATGGTGCATAATTATCCGGTTTTGTAATGGTCGTTTATATCCTATTCTAAAGTAAGCTATTTTTTGAAACCCATTTTCTATCAATTAGGCTTATCATTACCACTTATAAATGCCGCACAAAATTATATATGTTTTGATTTCTTTTCTGCTCAAAATTTCACCATTATCATTGTAAATGGTAATTAAAATAATTTGAATTCTAACGTACTTTGTCCCTGGAATTGTCAACCACTGTTTACGCTGAAGCTGAGATCATTTAGTAAACAAATGCTTTTATAACAGTTTGGTATCTGCTGATTATTGATTACTCCAATAGCTTAACACGACATTTCGTCTTTACAGACAAAAAATAGAAACTTCCTTTTTAAAATAACCTTGAAAGAGTGAACATTAAAAAAAAAAGCTATTAAGCAGCATATTTTTCATCATCATATTAATATATACTTTTTTTAAAACAAATGTCTAAAGTAAAGCAATAATAATTAAAAATCTATTGTGTAAAATTTCTAAAAAACTACGTAAGTATTTTTTCAAGAAAATACATCGACAGTGTGGTTAAGTGATTGTTCTTTCACAGAATACCGTCGCATGTCATATGAGGCTTGGAAAGATTGAGGAAATTATTATTGAATCCTGCCCAATCACATGCCGTGTCATAACCTAAATTTTGCCAGTGAACCTTCAACTCATAACTATTCCAAGATTAAGCCATATCAAACGCTTATAAGGAATTCTATTCCGCCAGGGAACACGCTTATCCTAATTCTGGCAATTTCAACCTACCCCACGAAATAATTAATTGCTTATGAAATAACCTGGCAAGTTGATTTCATTTACTTATAAGCAATCCATTCGATTTTGTGGGAATATTAGGTTGATCAATCCAATGACTGTATGTATAAGCGTGTATTAGTCATTGATTCAAGAATATTTTGGGCGATTTCTGACAAAATGTACGTTAGCCTCATTGTCATATTATCATAGAAGTTGCGCGGAAAAAAATCATTGACGAGCCCCAAAAAAATTCGTTTCATAAAAGTTACGCAGAAACAACAACAAAACTTGAAGAGCCCCAAAAAAAATGTGTATCATAAAACTTACGCACAAACAACCACAAAATCATTGACGAGACCAAAAATGCGTATCATCGAAGTTATGCAGCAACAACAAATAAACCCATTGACGAGTCTCCAAAGAATACTATCATCAATACCAACAACACTTATTTATTCATATCAAAACCACTCAAACCAATAACAACAACACAACCAGACGGTCCAGCCACGGCGGTAATTGCATTGCTTACCAACTGCTGCGCGCACCCCCACAATATCCATCAATTCTGCCTAGCAACAAGATCATCATCATTATCGTCCCCATTCCATCATGATCGTCATAATGAAGTTATGCACTTGTCATCTCGTTACTTAAAGTGAAGATCATCATTATAATATAGCACTGCACTCGCAAAACATTAGAACCACATCAACGGAAGGTTATGTGTAATTAAGCAAATTTATTATTAATATAATCATCCAATTATTTTCTAAACCTGGATTCACTGAAATTTAATAGATTTAAGTTAAACACCATTTCCTCATAAAATCATCGCCAAAGCAAAAACATAATCTTTAATCACCAGACTAGCAATTCATCAAGCAGAAAAGGGCCCTATTTTGCGACGATGGACATCAGTACAATGGGTGAGTGATTTGATTTCTGTTTATCAATTATTTATTTTTAAAATTTTGCTTTTGCCTTGTCGATATGAAGAATTTATTTTTTTTTTTTTTGATTGTTACTATCATTATGATGTAGCCAAAGAAGAATATGCAAACATATCCAATGTAATTGTATTTTTATAGACATATTCAACTTTTGCTATAAATCATAGTGTTCATTGGAATTCCACATTATAGTTATTATTTAATTAATAGAATCATAAAATTGATATGTGGTTCATAAAATAATATTTTCTACAGTGTATAAAATATCCAAAATTTTGTTATAAGTGAAATATTTGAATTCTCTACTATTGACCTAATTTGATATTGTTTGTTATTAGATATTTAAAAATGATTATTTCGCATATTTTTTTCATGTGTCATAATGATCATTTTTACTTCACTTATATTTAGAGCACTTCATTAATATTTACATATTACCATATTTTTGTTATCAGACATCGTATACATGAATTTAAAATATACGAAGTTTTATATAGTTTAGTTAATTACACATAAGATATTCTTGAATTTGTTATAATAAAATGCATATTTTTCAAAAGTATAACATAAAAATGTTAGTTGGATAAATTCTAATTTATGGGTGTTTCGTTTCCAGACAATGGACCGGTGAAAAAGTAGTTGAGCAACTAGAATTTAGTTTAGGGGTTCTAAAAAAATTACGCCATTAGAACCAAGGTAGGGAGGGTTACGAGGCACTTATTCTCACCAACACCTGAGAATATAATATGAGGTTTTTAGGGATATCGTTTTGTTTCTTTTAAATAATGGGGACTTTAGTTTGTTACAAATATCACCAATGGTTTTATTTGTTTCCAGTTTAATGATTAGGAGTCTATAATATTTTGTTGTGTGGTACCAATAATGCAAATTCTCAATGGAATGGACACGAACCCCCCAAAGACTGTTTGCTAGCCCCATCAATGGCTCCTACGTCCACTTCCATTAGAGATGTCTCCAATACAATAAGGTTTTAGAAAAATGGTACGTTACAATTCGTTAAAGTAGGAAAGGACCTATCGGAGCCCTTCAATACCGAACGAGGATTCTGACAAGGTGACAGTTTGTCGTGTGATCTTTTTAACATCCTACTGGAAAAGGTCATACGAGACGCAAAGGTGAACAGAAATGACACTCTGTACACCAAACAACATCAGTTACTCGTCTACGCTGATGATATCGATATAATGGGTCGAACATTGCGAGCGGTAACAGCCACCTTTGAACAAATTGAAAAGGAGTCTGTCTGTCAGTAAACGGTGAGAAGACCAAGCTGATGGTATTAACGCGCAAGACGTCCAGTAGACTCGGATCAACTGTGGAACTTGAGAACTACAGCTTCGAGGTAGTTAAAGACTTTATATACCTTGGTACCGCCATAAATAAAACAAATGACATCAGTTTTGAAATTCGGAGAAGGATTGTGATGGCCAACAGATGCTACTATGGTCTAAGTAAGCAGTTTAGAAACAAAGCCACCTCCCGCCAGACCAAACTCACACTTTACAAGACGCTGATACTACCCGTGTTATTATTTTGATCTGAAGCATGGGTACTTGCGCAAGCAGATGAGGCAGCTCTTGGGGTGTTTGATGATGAATGAAGATGCCCCAGCTTAAAAGGCATATAAAAATGAGCCTACTGATAGTTCCCGTGGAAGGGGAAGGCCACGAATTAGATGGAAAGACCAAGTAGAAAACAACATCTTGGAACGTGGACTTTCAAATTGGTGGAGATGCGCACAAGACCGACGCGCTTGGAAATCTTTTTTAAGCTCGGCTTATGGAACAACCGTTCTGTAACAAGCCAGCTAAGTAAGTAAGTAGTAAGTATGTTAGTTGACAAATAAAATGAAATTAATAAAACGGACTGAATCACGATATTTCTTAAAACGATATATCGGTGTCGGTTCCTTAATGGTCTTGGGAGCATTTTATAGCCACGGAATGCTTTATATGACATTTCCATGTTGTCGGATGAATTTAATGGAGTACGTTGAAGTCTTGGAAGACAAATTATGGCCATTTTGGGAAAGCAGCAACAATGAAGTACTCGTTTTTTAGCAGGACAACGCATCAGTTCATAAAATTCGGCATACTCAAGTATGGTTAAAATCGAAAAATATTAAAATTTCCGACCAGAATCCTCCAATACCAAACTGTATTTTACCTCCAAGAAGTGATTATCGATGAATGGCGGTCAATTGATGAAGACTTGCAAACAATTTTGATCAACAGTGTGATGGATAAAATTTTTGAACTTATTCAAAATAAGGGAGGACCTACCCATTATTTATAAAAGTTTTTTTATTTTATTTAAGTTTTAAAAAATAATTTTTTTCTAATTTGGTGAAAGTGCGTCTATAGTTATGCAACACTAGTAATTTTGAAAGTCCAGAATTCGGCGATCGTTTTATTGTGAACCATAACTTAATGGATCCATTTTATTTGTCAACTAACATACCAATTGAATTAAAGGTGCGGCTATAGTTATGATACGCAGTGTATAATTCCATTTGCACGAAATTTGGCATATCATACTGAATTAAGTGCACCAAACTAATAATGTTTGTCCAATTGATACGAAATTTTGGACAACGTATTAAATTGAGACTAGAATGACGTTATTGCGTTTTTATTCCCTAAACCATAGTATGGAGGGTATATTAAATTTGTCATTCCGTTTGTAACTCATCGAAATATTCATTTCCGACCCTATAAAAAAAATTCTAAGACGATCTACCCATGTCCGTCTGTTGTAATCACGCTATCTGCCGGAGGAATTGAGATAGATCGCCAACATTTTGCATAGAGTCGTCTTTTGTCTGCCGGTCAAGTTCATAGATAGGCTATATCGGTCCACGGTACCCCCCAATTTACGGTATTTTGAGGGGTTAAAGCGCGTTTTTAAACCGAATTCGCTGAAATTTGGTACATTGGATTCCTATTGGGTACTTAATGTCTCCACAAAAAGTTATGAATATAGGTCCAGTTTTTCTGTTAGCCCCCATATAACGGTACCTCCTAATATTCAATATTTTAGGGGGGAGGGGTGGTTTGAGCGCGTTTTAAACCGAATTCATTGAAATTTGCTACATTGTATTCTTTTTGGGTACCAAATGTCTCCACTACAAATTATAAATATCGATTCACTTTTATAGTTTATGTGCGCTTTTAAACCGCATTCGCTGAAATTTGATACAATGGGGTACCAAATTTCTTCACTAAGAATGATAAATATAGGACCATTTTTTCGATTAGCCCCCATATAAGACACCCTCAATTTTCGGTATTTTGGGGTTCTTGAGCGTATTTTTCAACCGAATTCGCTGTAATTTGCTATTTTGTAGTCACATATGGTAACAAATCTTCCTACCGAAAATTATTAATATTCTATTACAATAGTTTGCTGATTATGTAGGGATTGTCCCCATATAGGGGTATTCTACCATAGTTTAGGGGATAGTCGTAACTCGAAATAGTCAGTTTTACCCTATAAATTTTTATACAAACTAGTTCATTGAAACTGATCCAATAAAGGAGCAATATAAACTGGGTCCAGTTCTGAATTGAATTTCTTTAGTTTCATTCATCAGCGAATAAATTATGTGAGCGAAAAACAAAGAGAACGATGAAAGAGAGATTCAAAGGAACTATTTAAGAGTCGGAACTATATGGAGCAAAGGAAATATATTAACACTAGAAAGACTGGAATTTTGTATATACCTATATTGCCGAAAAGCGGTCAAAATGACCTCATTCTGAAAGAATTTTTATTGTGTAAAGAAATTTTTTTAAACTTATTTTTTCACATTTTTCACATTACTTATATGATTGTATAAAAAGTTGTTATTGTTTGTTTGCGGTGGGAAGGCTCACGATTTGTGTGTTCTTTTGTGGATCCAGAGTAACAAAGTGTTTTTCACGTTTTTGTACTGATCTGGTCATATAAGAAATTTACTTTATTCAATAATAAAAGTCATTTGATTATTTAAAATTCCCTATGAGGTCAAAATGACCGTTTTTAGGCAATATAGGTATAGCACATATGAATACTAGAAATGAAAGAGGGGAGGGAGCAGCTACTATGATTAATAAACGTAGTTCTATGTGGTACAGAAAGTCACCAAATTTTAAAAAGCTGTGTCAATATATATACAGTACGGTCAAAATGACCGCCTTCGGCAATCTAGTGTTAAGGAACTAGTTCATAGGTAGTTTTAAAAAGGAACGAGAAAGATCGATCCGCTCCATGAACTCTATTGCCAAATTCTAGTATTTTGGATTATTATTGGGTAAAATCCCTATACCACAAACTGTTGAGTATCGGGGTAGGCCCCACAGTAATGCATATCATAGTTTTATACACAAACCAACGATTTCATGTTATATTGTTCTTAAATACTACTGAGGAATGAAATATTTTTCTTATTTTAGATTTCCATTTTCTTATTTTAGATTTCCATTTATTTGGTTTTTATACCCTTCACCACTCTGTGGTACACGGTATTATGTCTTTGTGCATATGTTTGTAACAGGCAAAAGGAAACGAATCACTTTCTAAGTCGATGTATGCATGTCCGTCCGTCTGTCTGTCCATTTTAAATTGTAAACAAAGTACAGGTTGCATTTATAATTCGAATTGGATGAAATTTGGCATAGGTCACTTATTTGGCCCAAGGACGAACCCTATTGAAATTGGGAAAAATCGGTTCAGATTATATATCGGTTCAGAATATATATCTTTCGATTTGCACGAAATTTGGCACAGCGTAATGAATTATGTCTAGAATGATGTGTGTTAAGTTTCCTGAAATTCGGTTCAGATTTGGATATAGCTCCCAAATATATTTTTGTCCGATTTAAGGTAATTGGTGTACCAAAGTCCCTATATATCTTTCGATTTGCATGAAATTTGGTTCAGCGTAATGAATTAGGTCTAGAATGATGTGTGTCAAGTTTCCTGAAAATCTGTTCAGATTTGGATATAGCTCCCATATATATTTTCGTCCGAGTTAAGGTAAATGGTGTACCAAATTCCCTGTGTGTCTCTCGATTTGCACGAAATTTTGCACAGAGTAATGAATTAGGTCTAGAATGATGTGCGTTAAGTTTCGTGGAAATCGGTTCAGAATTAGATATAGCTCCCATATATATTTTCGTCCTATTTAAGGTAAATAGTGTACCAAAGTCCCTATAGGTCTTTTGATTTGCACGAAATTTGGTATAGCGTACTGAATAAAGTCTAGAATGATGTGTGTTCAGAGTTAGATATAGCTCCCATATATATTTTCGTCAGATTTAAGGTAGATGTTGTACCAAAGTCGCTATATATGTTTGGATTTGCACGAAATATGGTTTAGCGTACCAAATAAAGTCTAGAATGATGTGTGTTAAGTTTCGTGAAAATCAGTTAACATATAGATATAGCTCCCATAAATATTTCCTATGGATCCAACGTTAGACCGATTGACACAACATTTTGGACAACATACTAAAGTTAATATAACGTAGCATTGGAAAACTTTTGTTGAAATCGGTTCAAATTTGGATAGAGCTGCCATATATATTTTATCCCGATATTAAGTAAATGATACACCAAACTCCTCATGTTTATCAGATATTTATCGAAATAATCAACGGGTGTCCGATTGATATTTACTTTAAATTGGTTTACATAATTTTGTCCCATTTTAAGAAGAAACTCTATATCTGTACAAATGAAAACTTTAGTATAGGTTGCAGAATGACACGTTTATGGATCCAATTTCATTTAAAATGAGATGTCAGTTAGAATTAATCTATTGAATATACCCAAAGTGGTGAAGGGTATCATGTAGTCGGCCCCGTCCGACTTTACTGCTTTCCTTACTGGTTTAAATTTAATTAATGATAGACAACTATTTTGATTTTTTTTTTTTGCAGAATCTCCATCATCTTCCTCGGACACCTAATATGTGTTATTAATTTCATAATTTCCGCTCCTTTAAATATGAGGGAAATGGGATTTCTGGCACATAGTGCAGAGTACTTAATGTACGAGTAAATAACAAATGTTTTCTATGCACGTACATTTTTTTTTTTTTGTTGATTACAACAACTATTTAGAATATAAACACTATTGTCTACGATACAATTGACGGGACCCCTTCCCTCTTTACGTTAACCTTTCGCTTTGGTTATTAGCCATTTAATTGCTACTTCCTTGTTTTTAATAATATACCCTTTTTGGATTTCCTTATGACATAAACACACATATTAGTACAACAAGTATTCCCTAAAGAGACGACCGACCTATTCCCATAACGGTGAAGAAAAGGAAACTCATACAATTCGTTGTCAAAAAGTTCTTCCTAATGTTAAGACAAATGTCGAACGTAACAAACCTCATCGGATTCCTCAATATTTGTTCCGTTCAAAATGAGTTGGCATCGGCATTGGTGAATATTTTGAGATTGGCCCGAGAAGAACGATACTATCATACAATTATCTATGCAAGTCATTCGGAAGTGTCATCGGTTGGAAATACAGTGGACTTGTATGATGTAGATAAAATAGCCAAAGAATTGGAAATTCCAATGTTACAGCTGAAAGGAAACGCTTCGTTATATCTGTGGCCCTATTATAATCGGCAATATTTTGCCCTGATTCCAATGAGTGGCATTGAGGGAGATGACAAAAAATTGCTGGAGGCATTGTGGAAAGTTCTTCGAAAATCTGTAAAAACACGATTATTGCTGATATTTCGAAAGAATGCCAAGGATTCATTCATAGAGGATATTTTAAAATTTTGTCGCGAAAATAAAGCTGTAAATATTTTGGGTGTCAAAGAATCGTTGCCATTAGAAAATATATTCTACACCATGGATGTTTATCCAGAATTTAAAATGATTCAGATAATGGCAACATCGCTGACGGAATTTGTGTTTTACAAAGATCAAGTTCATAATTTATATGGATATCCCCTGCGGCTGAGTATTAACAAAGAGAGTAGGAAGTTTTATATTATGAATCATGTGAACAATACCTATTCTCTGGGTGGTTATGTGGGTCACTTTCTGGAAGAGTTTATACGACGACATAACGCTACAATGACGTTTCCGAATATAGATGATAGTACAGCATTCATTACCGATTTCGAGGAGATGTTAAGCAATGGCACCTTCGATATATCTTCCGAGCCGTCACACAATCTATACAACAGTGATCGAGTCTATAGCAACGTTTTCGATTACATGGACTGGTGTATTATGGTGCCCATGGAGAAACCAATACCCGCCTATTTGTATTATGCCAAAGTTTTCGATATAACCGTAACCATTTTACTTGCGGTCACAGTGGTGTTGCTTTCCTTGGTGATTTCATGGACCATCTGGCAAGAAAGTCCTTCGGGTAGCAGATTTTCTTGGAATCCCTTTAATATTTATATATTTTCTGGCCTTTTGGGTCAATCGTTTAAAATGGAACAGAATTTTCATGGCATTCGTAGTGCAGTCTACATGTTGACATGCATTGCCGGGATCATCATCAATACCTCATATTCCACGTATTTGCAAACGTTCAACTCCCTCTCGCCGAAGGACAAACTGATCACAACACTTGAGGATTTATATAAAACGGATATGCGTCTACTGATGTACACCAATGAATATCAAATGTTAAAAGAGTTCGGTCAAGATCATATTTACAATCCAGTCGTGAGTATAACAACCTATCAGGAATTCATACGCTTGCGTGATAGCTATGACACCAAATATGTATATCCAGTGCCTTCGATCCAATGGTTGTTATTCGAGGAACAACAGAAGTTCTTTGCCAAACCTCGATATCGTCTATCGGATATTTGCTTCATCAAAATGATTGGTTTAATGATTCCAATGCAACCGAATTCCCCCTTCGAGGATGATATTAATCGTATGATTGGTCAAGTGGAAGATACCGGTCTCTTAAATCATTGGAAATTTTTGGCTTTTCTCGAATCATTACAACTCAATCGGATAAGTTTGTTGGACAATAGTCGCATCGTTGTGTTCGAGCCGATGGCACTTGAAGATACTCTTGTGATTTTTTATATTTATGTTGTACTGATAGCTTTGTCATTTTGGTGTTTTGTATTTGAAAATATTTGGTTTCGACGTGTAGCGTTAAAATCTAAATTATTGTATCAAATAAAGAGAATAAGATACATGAGTTAAATAATTAATTTCATGTTTAATACATTTTATTTTAATAAAAAATTAAAAAAAAATAAAATGTTATTATTAGTCTAAATTTTATACGATTGTAAATGATTTTGGAAATGAGTTATATATACACTGGGGGCCAAAACTAAAGCAACTAAAATTGCGAGGTTTTCAAAAGAGAAGATATCGTATTAGTTTTTTGAGTTTTAATTCGGGTCGTTATTCACTTTCAAAAGCAAAAGCATTAATATAAAATTCATTATTAGTAAATAATAATTTTTTTCGTTGGCGGTAAAGCATTCAATAGCATCTTTCTAATTTTTAAAAGGGTGCGACAGAAGTAATTTAAGTGTACGTCCTATGTCAACACTTATACAAATATAAGGTATTTAAAAATTATTAAAGTATTTAGAATTGGATGAAATTTGGCACATGTCATTTATTTGGTCCAAGGGCCAAATGAGTTAAGTATAGAAAAGATGACCCTATATATCTTTAGATTTGCACTAAATTTGGCATAGCGTACTAAATTAAGTCTAGAATGATGTGTGTTAGTTTTCGTGAAAATCGGTTCACTTTTCATATATTCGACCGAGTTCATGTATATTGGTTTTTAAATAACACTGTGCAACACAAAAAATAATTACCGAGAAATTCCAACAGATTATGAAAGAGGGACTAAAAAAAGATGGCGTTTTGAAAGTTTACGTCGGGATGTAACCTAAAAAGGCGGGGCAATATTCTTCCTTTTCAAGAATTTTGATAATTTTCGAATTATGATTTCTTGAAATCCTTGCATTTTAGGTATATAGTGTCTTCGGCAATATTACTGACAAAATATCGAGGAATATTTTGGAATGCAACTTTAACCCTCAAACGTCTCATTAAAGGGGTCTTTTCGGTTCCTTTTTCCAGGAGTGATTGAAAACTCATTCAAAACGGGGTTAAAGCTGCTCAAAATATTCTACAGAAATGTTCGCCATACAGTTTTACTATAATTCTCAGAATAGACTAAAACTCAAAAATCAGCCTAAACGTCAATAATCTTAAAAAACAAAAACTCATTTTAGGGTTAATATTGTACTTATTACTAGCTTTTACCCATTTTTCCCACAAGGTGTCGTTTTAGAAGGATAGTATAAGGGACAAAAATATTCTCCATCAATTTTTAGCATAAGTCACTGAACAAGAGAAATCTGTATATATAATGTATATACCGAATATATAGTCATACATTTTGAACCAAATATTCAAAATGTTTTTGTATTTTTTTTTTGTCAAGGCCTTTCCCAGTATTTTTTCGACTAAGTGCATTAAAGTAACATGAAATTGATGAAATTGATTGATTGATTTTAGGTATATAATGTCAAAGAATAAAATATTCTACGTCAAAATCCACTTCAAGTCTCAGAACAAACTATATATTTATATTTAATAGTTTTTGAGAAATTTACGCTTAACAAAGGAAACAAGTAAGAAAAGTTTGAAGTCAGACGGGACTGGCAATATCACAACCTTCACCAAGTTGGCTACACACAGATATGCTCATATGTAAAATATCCTCTCAGTAGAACTAAGCATCTTTGGAGGGCCATTGACATGGAATCGAACGATATTTAATTTGTAATCTACATAGATATATGAACCAATTTAAACAAACCCACACACATGTCATTCCGAAATCTATAAAAAAAAAACTTTAAAACAATATATGAGCTATGTCTATATCTGAAATATTTATTTCTTATTTCTGAGTGAGTAGCAAATTTTCCTACCCCATTCGTCCATATAACGGTAACCCTAATTTTCGAAATTTTTTTTCGATAATGGCGTCAAAATAAAATCGAAGTTAGATATACCTACAATTCATCTGGTTTCCACACTATAGTAATTAAATTGATAATAACAGTGTTTGTATGTATATATATTTCTAATGTATATTTATTTTTTACTGAATAACAAGTCTTTGTAAGTTCTATATCGCTTCATAAATATCCTTAATTTCTTAATTATGCACTCCCTCTTCGACCACGCCAATTCTATTAGAAAACAATAAAATGACGAACAAATCATAATGATAAACAGATAACCCAGCAGTTTTATATCCTCCATTTTCAGTACTTCATAAGTATTGACCGCACTGACATCAATCAAATTCATACGATTCCTTTGAAGAGCTTCCAAAAATTCAAGAGTCTTCCAGTATTGTATTAATCCGGCTTGATTGACAATGCCAATCAATTTGTTAATGGCATCTTCATAGGGTGAATTCGATTGCATCGGTATCATGACACCAATCTTACGAACAAAACATATATCGGATAAACGATATTTTGGTTTGGAAAAGAACTGTTGTTGTTGTTCGTATTGAGACCATTGAGCCGATGGTACGGGATAGGCAAAGCGATTGTCATAGCTATCGCGCAATCTATGATAATCGCGATATGAGGGTACTAAATGGGCATATTCTTCATAGGCACTGGTGGCATTGTATTTTTGTAGTAGCATAAACTCCTCGGTATAAATAGCGATTTTCAACTTTGAATTGCGAAAGTCATCTAAGGTAGTTATGGGCTTCTCTGTGGGTGGATGAGCTTTGAAGGTTTGCAGATGTGTCACGAACGTAGTATTTATAATGAGACCGCTCATGCCTATTAGTAGATAGAGAAAGCTACGCACTCCTGCAAATTTCTTTTCCATATGGAACGGATGGCCCAAAATGCCATTATAAATGTAGATATTAAATATAACATCTAACCAACAGACTGCATCGCCGCGTAACCAGTAAGTCAAGGCCACACAGAAAGCCACACAAAAGGCACTGCAAAAAATAACTGCAATTAAGAAACCATCAAAAATGTTAATGTAGAAAAGATAGGCCGGAATTGGTTTCTCCATTGGCACCATTAAGCACCAATCCAAAAAATCATAGGTGTTACTGTACACCATATCGTTGACATACATATTTATTGCCAATTCGAGAGACATATCATAGGTCCCATTCTCAACTAACTGCGTCAACAGCACAAGAGTTGTCTCAGCTGTTTTATTGTAGTGCGGTAAATCTATGGAAGCATTGTGGATTCGCGAGAAAACTGTGAAGAACGCTCCAACATGGCCACTTAAAATATAGCTATTGCCTAGTTCCCCTACAACATAAGCCTTCGTGCCGTCCTTGTTGATTCCCAAACGTATTGGATACCCATACATATTCATCACATGATCTGGATAGAAAATAGTTCCATTCGAAGGCAAGAATTTTTCAATGCGCACCTCAAATTTCGGATATATTTGTGTTGTATAAAATTCTCGGGATTTCCAAAAATCCTCTTTAATGGCCATTACATTTACCGCTTTGTTTTTCGTACAAAACTCCATAATTTTCCAAATGTAATTATCATCATCTCCATCAGTACGGCAGAGTAACAATAATCGCGACTTTACATTACGCCTCAACGACTTCCATAACGTTTGAAGTAATGTTTCATCCAGGACTTGTCGACCACACAAAGCCACCATGGCCAATAGCTGTCGATTGTATGTTGGTAACAAATAAAATGTTGTGTTTCCCCTTAATTGAATTATGGGAGTGTTTATCACCTGGGAAATTCTATCCACATTATAAAGTCCTGTTCCAAAGCTACAAGATTTTTCCTCATGACCCATATAGATAATTGTTTGATAGAAACGCTGTTCTTTGATCGACTTTAATATTTCCGCCATAGTGACACTGATTTCATATTCCACAGACATGAGCTGAAGAAATTCCATTATAATCGAAGTATTAGCGGCATAATACATTTTTTAACTGTAACTCCATCGATTTCACGAAATAAACTGTTGGTTTTGGGAATATTCAATACTAAGTGAATTACAAACCGTTACCACATTTTATAGCATGTGTAAATGTTTATTTAATACCCAATTGGGTATTGTCTCTTACCGTACGTGGACATAACGGAGTATAGGTTGGTTTAGTTGACAACACTCTGTAGCATTGAAAAGAAATATGACGATAATATTGTACAATAAAATAATCGTCGGAGGGATTGTAATAAAAACAAGTTAAATCGATGTTAAGTTCGGCCCGGCAGAACGTTTTATACCCTCCACCATGAGGATGAAAATCAAACCATCTAAAATTAATGTGGGCCCCTATGAGAAAGCCCTTGTTATGAAAGGACCTTGGACAAACCGCAAAATACGTGAGAAGAAGATAATTGGAATTTTCAAAATATCTAACAGTGGATCTACCATTATATGTGGCTATAATAAAAACCAGTAAGGAAAGTAGTAAAGTCGGGCGGGCCGACTATATGATACCCTTTACCACTATGGGTATATTAAACAGGACTATTAACATTAAATTGGATGAAATAAAATATCTGATATTTATCTAAATGTGAAACCACCTAGATCTATCCATAAACATGTCATTCGTTTGATACAATGGGACAAAAGTATGTAAATCGACTTCAAACAAATATCAATAGGTCATCCGATGGGCTATGTCTGTACTTCTAGAAAACGCAACTACGTAATTAATTCTATGCTCAATTTTGTACGTTGTGCAAAATTTGAAGTCAATCTGACAAACATGAGGAGTTTGATGCCCAATTTACTTAAAATCGGTCGAAAATATATATGGAAGCTATATACAAATATGAACCGATTTCAACGAAACTTGTCACCGGTTAGGTTATACTAATTTCAATACGTTTTGTTCCTATCAGCCATATATTGGTTCCTTGGTGCGTCAATTATTTAATTTAATCTATAATATAAGGGAGCTGTATCTAAATCTCAACCGATTTTCACGAAACTTGGCACACATCATTCTGGGCTAAATGCAGTAAGTTGCGCCAAATTTCGTGCAAATCGAAAGATATATGTGGACTTTGGTGCACCATTTACATGAAATCGGCCGAAACTATATATGGGAGCTTTATCTAAATGTGGATTTTCACGAAACTTGGCAGACATCACTCTAGGCTTAATTCAGTACGTTATGCCAAATTTCGTGCAAATCGAAGGATATATAGGGTCTTTGGTGCACCATTTACTTTAAATCGAATATATATATATATATATATATATATTGTTGCTATATATCTTAATCTGAACCGATTTTGCCCAATTTCAATAGAGTTCGTCCTTGGGCTAAACAAATGAGCTGTGCCGAATTTCATCCAAATAGGATTATAAATGCGACCTGTACTTTGTTTACAATTTAACACCAACAGACGCACAGACGTACGGACATGTATAAATCGATTCAGAAAGTGATTCTATGCATATTCTCAAAAGGAACTATATGTCTATCTCGTTTCCTTTTGCCTGTTACAAATATATGCACAAAGACATAATACCCTGTACCACTGTGTGGTGAAGGGTATAATGAGATCAATATTGATATTTTTTGACAGCCAATGCGGTTGGAAAACGTGTGTCAAATTCTCAAAATACAGACTTGGGTCAATATTATAAATTTGAAAAACGTTTCACCATATTGGGGGTACCATATTGTCGGGTATACCCTTAAACGTGGGAATGTATTGGGAACCTAGCAATGAGGAAAAAATGATATCAAGTTGGTTAGAAAATTTGCGCATAATCACTAAACCAAACACTGGTGCGTTCCGTTATATAAGGCTACCCTAAAACTTGGGCCAATGTTAAAAAGTTTTGCTACGGATATATGTTATTCAATGAGAACCCAAAATATCAAATTACAACTAATTCGATGGAAACGTGTCCAAAATCCCCAAAATACTGAGTAGTGGTGGTACCATTATATGGTTCTAATCAAAAACGTGGACCAATATATGCTACTAGCAAAGTGCCCGCTACTTCGTATGCGGAAAGGGAATACAAAAAATATTTCATATGGTATCGTAAATACTGTAAATTTGTTGTATTATAGTTTGCGATTTAGTGCTCTTCATACACATAAGCACTATTTTCCGAAATCTCTCTTACTTCCATTAAACAGATTAAAACCAGTAAGGAAAGTAGTAAAGTACTCCATGCAAAATTTCGTGCAAGTCGAAAGATATATAAGGTATACCATTTACATTAAATCGGACGAAGTTATATATGGGAGCTATATCTAAATTGAAACCGATTTTCACGATGATTAACACACATTGTTCTAGACGTAATTTAGCCCGCTGTGCCTAATTTCGTGTAAATCGAAGGATATATAGGGAGTTTGGTGCACTATTTACCTAAAATCGGACTAAAATATATATGGGAACTATATGTAAATTTGAACAGATTTTTTCCCAATTTCAAAAGGGTCCTTGGGCCAAATATGTGACGTATGCCAATTTTCATCCAATTCGGATCATACTTACTGTACTTTGTTTACAATTTAACATGGACAGACAGACGGACATGTATAAATCGACATAGAATGTGATTCTATGCATATAATGTGATTCCGTTCCCGAAATCGAAATTAAGTGTATTTGCTATTCTATTTACTATTCGTACAAATCAATTCGACTTCCATAGTTCTCTCTATAGCTAAATACTGCACTTCAACAGTAATATAAATTCCAAATCGCAGGATCCAATCAAATCCAAATGGTTCCAAATATAGTACCATCATACTTAAAAGTAAGAATTTCTAAAACTACATCAATCTTACTCTCCAACGGTAATCTTAATTCCACCAAAGTCCAAATTTAGTACTTTTCGTACTCATAAGTACGAATTTCCAAATATACCTCAATCCTTATTTCAAATAGTAATCGTAAGTCAAAATTTAAGAATTCCAGCTCTGTCTGTTCATCAAAAACCAAATTTTACCAGATTTGGTACCATTCTGTACTTTTCGGACCCATATTCCAAACTTTATCAAATCTACACTCCCACAGTAACCTAAGTTGGAACTTTCGGGATTCGAATTCTACCCGTTCACCAATGTCCAATTTGTACCAAATTTTGTGCTTTTCGTACCCATAAGTACAAATTTCCAAAACTACCCCAGTCATGTTCTCCAATAATAACCTTTAGTCCACATTTAATGATTCCAGCTCTATCAGTTCACCACACTCCAACAGTAATTTTAATCATATATTTCAGGATCCCAGCCCTAACATTAATTTAATCAAAATTAATATTAATTTAATCAAAATTTCAGGATCTCAACCCTATCCATTGGTACCATTTACTACTTTTTGTTTCTATAATTAAACTACGTCAATCCTACACTTCAAAAGTAATTTTAATTCCAAAATTCTGGAGTCCAACTCTATCCACTTAATCAAGTTGTAGCAAATATAGTACCATTTAGTACACATTCGTACTATGCTTCCATATTTTAATTCTATATTCTAAAATCAACCATTATTACAAATTTTAGGTTTCCAGCTCTCTCCGTTCACCCAAATACAAATTGTACCATATCTAGTGCTGTTTAGTACTTTTCGTACACACAAATACGAATTTCCACAGATGTCTCTATAGCTCAATCTTCTACAGTAATCAGAATTCCAAATTTCAGATTTTAAGCTCATCCGTTTAAGCAAAATCCAAATTGTACTATATTTAGTATGATTTAGTACGTTTCGTACCAATAAGTGCGAATTTCCAAAACTACCTCAATTCTTCACTGCAACTGTCGTTTTAATTCCCAATTTCAAGACTCCAGCTTTATATATGAACCGAAATCCAACTTGCACCAAATTTAGTACCATTAAGTACTTTTCGTACACAAAGGTACGGTTTTTTAAAGCTACCTCAATCCTGTATTCCAACAGTAGTCCATATTCCGATTTTCGGGATTCCATCTATATACACTCAACAAAATGCAAATAGTACCAAATTCAGTACCATTTAGTACTTTTTAAAAACATAAGTACGAAAATCTTAAACCATTTCTATACATCAACACCACTTCCCAACCTGTATTCTATATAAAATTTCAAGAACTAAATTTAGTACTTTTAGTACACCTTTAGGTCGAATTTCCAAAAATCCTTCTGTACATCATTCTAACATTTCATCAGTGACTCACAGTCCAAATTTCAGAATTCTAGCTCTTCCCTTTCGCCTAATACATAAGGTACCATTTGTGGTACATTTTAGTACTTTTCGTACCGTTCTAGTTCGAATTTCCAAAAACCCAGCCTTATCTCACGCCTACACACCAACGTCAACCAACACCCAAAATTTCAAGCTTCTAGCTTCAGCCGTTTCGTCTGGGCGATGATTTGTCAGTCAGTCACTCACTAACTCTCTGCACATTTTCAGGGCTGTGTCTTAAATATCAAGAATATATACTTTGTAGGGTCTTCGGTGAATATTTCGAAGTGTTTCAAACGGAATGACAAATTTAATATACACTCCACCATGGTTGTGGGTTTAAAAATGTGAAAACCCATTAAATATCCTTAAATCCCATGTAGTTTTGTATGGGGGCTATATTAAAACGTGAAGCTATATGAATTACATTCAACATGGTAAATTATACGGGTTTGCCGGGTTAACCTACTTTATGAGGAATTATTTGGCATATATTCAAAGGAATTGACAATTTAAACCCACTGTGTTAACCAAAACTGGTAAACGTACTTTTATTTTTGAGAACTGTAGCTTATGTGGTTACAACGGTGTATGATCCTTCATACACGAAAAGGAGTCGAGATTTGAAGTATTGTTACATCACTCTGCCAGTACATATCTATATATCTGAATTTTAATCTAGTGACCCATACAATTAAATTGTGGTCAACGGTTAAGTCACTCTCGAATCCCGGAAGGAAGGATGTCTGATCCGAAGATGTGCCCGAGTTTTTTTAAACGGCAGTTCAGTGCTTTGTCATATTAGAGCACTCAAACACGCCAAGCTGTTCAAAGGGAAAGCCAACCTCCGGCCTAGTTTGAAACGTTGGATAATCAATTATATTTGTGGTTGTCAGTCATATGTGGAATTCAGAAACAAGAAGTTCAAAACCAAAGGAAATAGTTATATATTCGGAATTGTTTAAATTCTACCTTTCTAAAAGTACACAGCCACGGGACAACATTTAAATTGTAATGTATGCGTATAATTGTACGATAATGACGTTGTATCCCATTATGGATCACAATTGTGAAATTTTAAGTGTCTGTATATAGTAGATTGGGTAAAGTTCTTCCATCTGGGGAATATCGAGTTATACGCCTCTAAATCCACAGCCACTCTGTTCACCACGTGGTTGGCTGAAATGAAGCTCCTCCTGAACATTATGGTCGATGGTGTACTAATTCCGACCACAAGTTACCCCAACATTTTGGGAGCAACGTTCGATAGCTTATTTAAGACTTCCGCGCAAGCCACCGCTATTTGCGATAAGATGAAAAGAAGGAATAAGGTCCTCAAGTTGCTTACAGGCAGCTCTTAGGTGGCTGATAAAGAGACTTTGTTGGCACACTATAAAGCAATAGCTCGGTCGGTGGTAAGCTATGCGGCACCAATGTGTTTCGCGAATATAAGCGATCTGCAGTGGAAGAACATTAAAACCTGTCAGTATGCCGCCCTGAGTACTGCGACAAGTGTCTCCTTATGACACCAGTGAACCATTTACACGAGGAGGCAATGATCTTACCCGTACATCGTCAGCTGCTTCCATTCGTATTGGGCCGAATTGACAACACGACACCAGAATCGCTTTGGACGCAGCCGATCCAGATTGCAACCTTATTCAACCTAGAAACAGAAGTGTCAGAAACAAAATAATACAAAAAAGGAACTAAGCTCACGCTGAACATAATGGTCGATGGAGAATAGATTCCACTTTTGTAAGTAGCGTAATGAACCCACTGAACTGCAACGGAGTGTTTCGCCATGACACCAGTGCACCTTCTACATAAGTAGACGAAATAGCAGCCATATTGCTTTTACACAATGGGCTGAGGTGACAGACGTTGGCCGAGTAAGACTCGGGTTGTTTCGGATCGTAGACCCTACTGTAGTGGAAACGGGTGTTAGAGTCGGGAACACCCATACCGTAGCTTAATGAACTCGTCCAAGGACGTCGAAAAGTACAAATAATTCATTCATACAGACTTATAATATATACATATTATATAATAATATATGCGTGTTATATATATATGTATATATGTATATATATTTGGTAAGGAACTCAAGGTCAATCTTTCACCATTATTTCGAAGTGTTACAAACTCATGGGTACCTTAAAGCAAAAATATATTTATGACAGAAAATACAAATTATTTAATTTCTATTTA
This sequence comes from Musca vetustissima, assembly GCF_032173495.1. Classification (NCBI taxonomy): domain Eukaryota; kingdom Metazoa; phylum Arthropoda; class Insecta; order Diptera; family Muscidae; genus Musca; species Musca vetustissima. The sequence continues at coordinate 23,723 of NW_026884358.1, read as the reverse complement.
TTTCCTCATAACTCCATTCCACACTATTTTTTATTAATCACAAAAATAAGTTTTCCGTATCTCGCATAATCTATAGAGAACTGTAGCTTATGTGGTTACAACGGTGTATGATCCTTCATACACGAAAAGGAGTCGAGATTTGAAGTATTGTTACATCACTCTGCCAGTACATATCTATATATCTGAATTTTAATCTAGTGACCCATACAATTAAATTGTGGTCAACGGTTAAGTCACTCTCGAATCCCGGAAGGAAGGATGACTGATCCGAAGATGTGCCCGAGTTTTTTTAAACGGCAGTTCAGTGCTTTGTCATATTAGAGCACTCAAACACGCCAAGCTGTTCAAAGGGAAAGCCAACCTCCGGCCTAGTTTGAAACGTTGGATAATCAATTATATTTGTGGTTGTCAGTCATATGTGGAATTCAGAAACAAGAAGTTCAAAACCAAAGGAAATAGTTATATATTCGGAATTGTTTAAATTCTACCTTTCTAAAAGTACACAGCCACGGGACAACATTTAAATTGTAATGTATGCGTATAATTGTACGATAATGACGTTGTATCCCATTATGGATCACAATTGTGAAATTTTAAGTGTCTGTATATAGTAGATTGGGTAAAGTTCTTCCATCTGGGGAATATCGAGTTATACGCCTCTAAATCCACAGCCACTCTGTTCACCACGTGGTTGGCTGAAATGAAGCTCCTCCTGAACATTATGGTCGATGGTGTACTAATTCCGACCACAAGTTACCCCAACATTTTGGGAGCAACGTTCGATAGCTTATTTAAGTCTTCCGCGCAAGCCACCGCTATTTGCGATAAGATGAAAAGAAGGAATAAGGTCCTCAAGTTGCTTACAGGCAGCTCTTAGGTGGCTGATAAAGAGACTTTGTTGGCACACTATAAAGCAATAGCTCGGTCGGTGGTAAGCTATGCGGCACCAATGTGTTTCGCGAATATAAGCGATCTGCAGTGGAAGAACATTAAAACCTGTCAGTATGCCGCCCTGAGTACTGCGACAAGTGTCTCCTTATGACACCAGTGAACCATTTACACGAGGAGGCAATGATCTTACCCGTACATCGTCAGCTGCTTCCATTCGTATTGGGCCGAATTGACAACACGACACCAGAATCGCTTTGGACGCAGCCGATCCAGATTGCAACCTTATTCAACCTAGAAACAGAAGTGTCAGAAACAAAATAATACAAAAAAGGAACTAAGCTCACGCTGAACATAATGGTCGATGGAGAATAGATTCCACTTTTGTAAGTAGCGTAATGAACCCACTGAACTGCAACGGAGTGTTTCGCCATGACACCAGTGCACCTTCTACATAAGTAGACGAAATAGCAGCCATATTGCTTTTACACAATGGGCTGAGGTGACAGACGTTGGCCGAGTAAGACTCGGGTTGTTTCGGATCGTAGACCCTACTGTAGTGGAAACGGGTGTTAGAGTCGGGAACACCCATACCGTAGCTTAATGAACTCGTCCAAGGACGTCGAAAAGTACAAATAATTCATTCATACAGACTTATAATATATACATATTATATAATAATATATGCGTGTTATATATATATATCGTAAGGAACTCAAGGACAATCTTTCACCATTATTTCGAAGTGTTACAAACTCATGGGTACCTTAAAGCAAAAATATATTTATGACAGAAAATACAAATTATTTAATTTCTATTTATTTCTCATAACTCCATTCCACACTATTTTTTATTAATCACAAAAATAAGTTTTTCGTATCTCACATAATCTATAGATTAATCGGCCCCTCCTTGGCCAATACATTTCTATAATGAAACACAGACACGACGAGCCTATTAATATGGCATATAAATAACCCAAAAGTTTGATATCTTCAAATTTCATCACTTCAAAAGTTTTAACGGTGCTGGAATCAAATAACTGTAAACGTTTCCTCTGAAGAGATTCCAAAAATTCCATACTCTTCCAATATTTGATGAGGCCAGCTTGATTGATAATACCAACCATGAAGTTAATGGATTCTTCGAAAGGCGAATTGGCTTGCATTGGTATCATAAGTCCAAGACGTTCAACGAAACACATATCGGAAAGACGAAATTTTGGTTTCGCAAAGAATTTCTGTTGCTGTTCATATTGAGACCATTGAGCCGACGGAACTGGATACACATAACGAGTGTCAAAGCTATCACGTAACTTGTAATAATCGTTGTATGAGGATATCCTATAAGCTATATCCTCATACCCGGTGTCATTATTGTATTTGAGTAGTAGGCCGAATTCTTCCGCATAAACAGCCAATTTCAGTTTCGAGCTGCGTATGTCATCGATAGTTGTTATCGGTTTCTCGGTGGGTGGATGAGCTTTGAATGTCTGAAGATACGTGGCAAAACTGGAATTTATAATGATGCCTCCGAAACAGGTGAGTAAGTACAGGAAACTCCGAACACCTTTAAAGTTCGTTTCCATTTTGAATGGATGACCCAAAATACCATTAAAAATGTAAATATTGAACCACATATCCAGCCAATAGACGGCAACATCCTCTAGCCAGTATGTCAAGGCCACAAGAAATGTCAAAACAAAGACCATGCAGAAAATGACCCCAATTGAAACACCATCAAAAACTTTTATATAGAATAGATATGCAGGCACTGGATTTTCCATTGGCACCATAATACACCAATCCATATAGTCGTAGGTGTCACTATAGACCATATCGTTGATATACAAATTAAAAGTCAATTCCATGGACATATCGTAGGTGCCATTATTAACTAAATCTTCTAACACGAAATGATTTGCTTCAGTGGAATTTCTGTAGTGGGGTAGTTCCACCGATGCATTGTGAATTTTCGTAAAGACTTCAAAGAACGACCCAACATGTCCACTTAAAATATATCGATTGTTGGTTTCCTTCATGACATAGGCTCTGGTACTGTCCTTGTTGATTCCCAAACGAATTGGATAACCATGCATGTTGTCCACCTGATCTGGATAATAAATTGTTTCCTTCGATGACAGGATTTTCTTGTTGTGCACCCGAAAATTTGGATATATTTGTGGGGTATAAAATTCTCGGGATTCCAAAAAATTCTCTTTAATGGCCATCATATTAACGGCTTTATTATCTTTGCAAAACTCCATTATATTCCAAATATAGTTTTCCGTTTCATTATTGCGGCACAAAAGCAATAATCGTGACTTTACAACCCGTCTTAACGTTTTCCACAATGTTGTTAGCCGTTCTTTATCCGCATTTTCCTGACCACAAATCGGCACAATGGCCATAAGTTCTCGATTGAAATTTGGCCATAAATAATAGATGGTATTTCCTTTTAACTGAAATACGGGGGTGTTTAACACCTGTGTAACCTTGTCCACATTATAAATTCCTGAACCCGAATTACACGCCTGTTCTTCATGCTGGGCATAGATTAGTGTGTGAAAATTTCGCTGCTCTTTGACAGTTTCTAATATTTCACCCAAAGTCAGACTTATTTCATTTTCCATTGACACCAATTGTAGGAATCCCATTAATATTGAAGTATTAGCGGGCGATGTCATTGTCAATTGTACCGGTACGTAATTCTGAAAATCAACTACTTTTAAAGGATACTTAGAGGATATATGACACATTTATTTTATTTATTTCTAAATGAAAACAACCGATGTTATACGTTGTTCTAACATGTGTAAACAATGCCAGCAGTTACTTACAAATTACCATGTAATTCAGTAGTTAAAATTACCACATCATTGACGTACATGTACATAAATAGAAGGATATATATAGAAATAGTAGACATTAAGTCTGTCTGCGTATTTCGATAGTTTGTAACAATTTTTATAAAATGTCACTAAATGTTATAAAAAAAAATCAGTGGAAGAATGTGAATTGAGAGAGCTATTTTGAATGTTGTATTACTGGGTATTGAAAAATCTTACTGGGAAAATTTACTCAGTAAAGTTTTGTACAAGCAAAAAACAATGGATATGAATGACAACTCATGTATTTTTCAACAAATTTTAAAATTTTTACAAAAAGTTGTCTTTTTGTAATTTTACAGTCCGAAGAAGAATCTCTCTTACTCTCACAACGGAAGTACTAAGTATTTATTGCTGAAATAGCACGCAGACAAAGTCTTTTTACACAAAACTTCACCTCAAAAGTTGAATACATGTATTTCAATGAATGTTACCCAAATACGCATTGCGTGTCAAAATATTACGTTGAAAATTTTCAACATTGACAATGCGTATTAAGTACGACAAAAAACAATGGATGCGAATGTCAACTCATGTATTTTTCAACAAATTTAAAATTCTGTAAAAAATGTTGTCTTTTTAGTTTTTGTAATTTTATTGAAGAAGAATCTCCCTTACTCTCACAAAAGAATTATTACCGGAAAAGTTCGCAGATAGGCCAATTTTCTGAAGTTGCAAAAATGTTATACACATTTATCATGAAGACAAGATATTACTTTTAGAAAACTGTTACATCGCTTAATATTTTCTTTAAAGGTTCGCGTGTAGACAAAACCCAATAAAAGATCCCTTTTCGGGTTTTTGATATTTCAGGCCACATTTTCCATGCAGAAATATTTTGATACAGGTCCATGCTTTCACATAGAATGAAAATCCTAACCGACTTTCTCCAGAGCATGAACAATATCCTGGCCTCCTATATTTTTACTCTCCACCATCAAAGACATAGAAACCGTAAAGACTCGACAAAATGCATTTTGACAAACTAGTTTATAAAAAAATATCCAGGGGGAATCTAGTATAACAGAGGCATGTTAACAATAAAAACGCCAATACGCGATAATGTGTTTAAAAAATCTAAATAAAATCAGAGATCTGCACTCAAAATATATTTTTTTATTTAATAAGCTTAAGATATAGCATTAAAAACGTTTAATATTATTCTCTCTGTTGTTATGATATAGTAACAGAGAAAAAGCCATCTGTTGGAAATTGTTTACGTATCAATTGTCCTAATTTATACTTTAATGTCTTTGCCACCATATTATGGGTATATGAGGTTGGTTTTATACCCTTCAACCACAATGTGTCTTTGTACATGTACAAGTTCCGATACAGGCGTATGGACTTGTAGGGGTTCTAAATCTACAGAGTAGCTTTAGAACCGAAATTATTTGTTGCACAAAGACGAACAACAATAAATATGAATATTAGACAACACAACAAGTATACAGGCGATACTTACGTGTTGCTAATTAGGAACTGGTGGTGGTTGGTAAAATAAAACACTTGTTTAATTTAAAGACTCTGGCGGTCTGAATTAATGTTTTATTCCTTTTAAAAACAATTCTTAATGTTTTAGCGGCAAAGTTCCTTTGCTTTCTTTCTTGCTTCTTTTTATTTAGCGATTGGTATTCTCTGATGACGATAGGTAATAGTTGAGGTACCGATAAGTAGACTTATCGATGACATAATCGATGGAACCTCAACATGCCGGGCCCCTTGCACGGGTGCAACAATATAGCAATTTCCATTCTTGGACCCTTGTCATCCATTCTCAGTTTCAAACTCTCTGCAAAGAATACATGAAAGAAGAAAATTCGCCATACACCATATGACATTAGTAAAATAGACTTTCATTTATGTAAATTATTTCTCTTGTGTTGTTTCATTCATTTTTTTTTAAATTTTCGTTTAGTCACCTCTAGTGACAAACGACCACCTCTAGTGGAAATTTTACATATTTCTTATCACCTCAAGTGAATTTCATCTTTTAATCCAATTTCATTCTTCGAGGGATCTATGTTATTAAACTTGATCACCTCTTTAGCCACCTCCAGTGGTTATACATACTTTTTACTATAATCTTCCACCTCGAGTGGAAAATTTCTGTTTTAGTGAAATTAAGGAATTCAATTTCACAAACATTTTCAAATGATTATCCACCACTAGTGGACAACTTTTATTATATTGTTGTCACCTCAAGTGACTTTTGACTTAAACAAGCTCTTCTAAGCGGTTGATTTGCCATTACATCACCAACAGTAAATGTGTCTGCGACACAATGTTCGTTCTGAATAAATTTTATCACATTTCTTTCAATACTCACAATCATTTTTTAATACCTTTCAATAATTTTACTATTACAAACATCTTTTCAAGTACCAATTCCGACGAAAGGACTTGTTTTTCACATCTCACATTTGCTCATTCAATTAATTACTTTATTGCTGGTGTGGCACTTTAAATTTATTTTGGCTTATAAAAATATGCTTATGTTTTTCTTCTGAAATTTGCTTGCCTGTGCCTAGTATTCTCTTATATTTTGTCGTAGAACCATAAATGTACCACCCAAATATTGAATTTTGAGCTATCATACTCCCAAAGATATTTGTTTTAGTTCCATTCAATATTATGGATGGTAATACATCGCTACCGATTAACATATCAACCTCATTTGATTTTAGGAATCCAGGATCTGCAAATTTTAAATCTCGTATTTCATTTTCGTCATATATTGGAATAGATTCAGTGGGATTTTTACTTGTTAGGCTTTGTATTACTAAAGCATTTACGCTTATCATATTGTTTGCATTTCCACACAATTTTATGTTACACGCTTTATTACTATGTGCAACTACTGAACCACTTCTTCCGCTAATGTCAAAATTAGACTCACTTGTTTCAACACCAATTCGGTTTGCCATTTTGCTAGTTATAAATGATCTTTTAGATCCTGTATCTAATAAAGCTCTCGCTGTGAAAGTTTTTTCATTGCACTTGACTTTTACAAGCGCTGTTGGTAACAAAACATCATCTTCACTAATTGTCAAATTAGATTCTACCCTTGATCTTTGTACTGAAGAATTGGATGTACTTGACATGTCATCTGTCGTGACATGCGACATTGTTTGTATATTTGCTCCCGACGGAGGACTTTGTAACCCAATTCTTGCTGAGTCCGTACTTGTAGGTAACTGATATGTATTTTCAATATGTAGCTTAGAGTGGTGTTTTTTCTTACAGTATAAACACCTAAGCGCACTGAAACATTCTCTTGAGTTATGCCCACTCTTCAAACGATTATTACACAAGATATTTTCCCGAGCAAATTCATTTCTCTGATTCACTGCCATATTGTTAAATCTCGGGCAATTTTTGAGAATGTGGTTTTTATCACACATAACACATCTATTTGTGTATGTCGTTTGTGAATTTTGATGCACAGTAAATGAAGGTTGTGTTCTAATGGCATCAATTCGCTCTAGAACTTGATGTCTTTTTCTTAAAAATTCTTCCATTTTTGACCATTTTGGGAGCTCTGAATGGGATTCGAGCGATTGTTCCCATAATGTTAATGTCTCAACCGGAAGTTTTGTTGAGCACAATTAAATTAATATTGGATCCCATTGGTCTACTTTTACGTTATGAGCTTCTAAAATAGCTAGACAGTCGCTAACTGTTGATTGAATTCTTTTGATTTCTTCACTATTTTCTACCTTTGCTGTCGAAAGGTTAAAAAGAATATTTAACTGGTTGTCCACTAAAACTCTAAAAATTTCATAAAATTTCATATCTTAAATTTTTCCCATGCCAAGGAAAAGTTTTGATCCGATAAGGGGTAACGATCTACAATTCTGCCAGCCTCACCTTTAGTTTTGTTACGCAAATGGTAAAGTTTTTGAGCTGGGGTGAGTCTGGGATGGTTACCGTAAATGGCCGTAAACATATCTCTAAATGTTGGCCATTCTTCATAACTTCCGTAGAAGTCTTTAGTGTCACAAGGTGGAACTTTAATACAAATATCCGACATATTAAATGCGGTATTTGGGGGATACTGACCTGAATTGTGAAATAGTGAAGGGTCTGTTAAATCGCCTCTAGCGTCATCTGCATTTTTACTATTTCTATTTTTTAAAATTTCTAACAAATTGGTCTTTGTCGTTTGATAATTGTCTCTGGCGGACTCAAACATATCTCTGGCTGTCAATTTGCAATCTTCATCACTTTCTGTAAACTATACACTTTCAAATGCACTGCGTACATTGTGCCATTCTTCATTCAATGATTCTAATTTAATTCCTATTAAACAATCTGATAGGTCATTTTCAGGAGTGTTATCTATTTTAATGCAAATTTGCAGAAGGTTTTCGGCCTCGTATTCAAATTTAGCATACATTTTTGAAACCATTTTGTAATATTTATTTATTTTAATTTGAAATTTAATTTATTAGTATATATATATATATATATATATATTTATTATATTATTTAATATTTTTTAAATTGGTTTATTAGTTATGAATTTTATTATTTTTGAATATACGAAACACTTCAACTTTCAATTTATTTTAAAAAATAAAAATAAATGAAGTTATATAAATTTGTAATGTGTTTACTGTGTATATTTATATATTCTCAATAAATGTTTATTTTTTAAACTTTAAGAGAAAACTTTATATTATGAATTTATGAAAATTAATTTATTTTATACTAGCTTAGGCCCGCTACGTCGTTAGCGGATCTTTTAAAAGTTAAAATAAATAAACACTAATTTAGTTACACAATATACTTTTGGATTAAGTTTAAATTTGAAACAATTTAAATAATGATAGGTCCCATATCTTCAATTTTGTAAGAAAATCTCAGATCTTACTCCGCATTTCTTTCGAACAGAAACATTGATGCCTCTATCCTACTAAATCGAGTGCAGCTTATTTATATTAATACTTTCGGAAAGTGTACTATTGTCTCGATCCTTCAAATTGACTAATATAAATAGGAAGTTTCTCAAATTATGTTGTTCCTTCCTGTAATGGGAAAAAGTAGTAAGTTAAGGTACTTGTATATAGCACGAAATTGTAATTTTATATTTTGTACAGCGCATCATTTGTTATACAGAGACCTGCCTTATAAGGAAGCAATTTCCATTAAATTAAAAAAAAACTCTACATCTACTCGTTCTGTCGTATACAATATTTAGTACTTTAAATGTCAATGCCAAACAAAAGTCTAAAAATTGTTGTTTTTCATAGAAAAAGCCTTTTAACAAATTTAATATCCACTCGTACCGCCTTATACTATGTATTATACTTTTTCGTTCATTTTAGAACTTATTTCTGGAAAATATTTATGTATAAATGTTTATTTTTATACAGAATCTCTGATCTTACTCCGTATTTCTTTCGAACAGAAACGTTGATGCTTCTATCATACTAAATCGAGTACAACTTACTTATTTTTATATTTTCTGAATGTGCACTATTTTCTCGATCCTCCCGATGGACACATGCAAATAGTACCATAATACGTTTTTTAAGACATGTAGTAAGTTTTAGTACTTGTGTACCATTATCATCATTTGTTATGCAGAGACATGCTTTTATAGCGAAGATTTCCATTAGAATTGCAGAAATTTAGTATTTCTGGTGCATTCCGTGTTAGAAAATCCCCAATGAAAAAACTTTTCGGTATTTCTAGTATATCCTCGTTTCCTATTTAGTAATTTTTACTAAAAATTTTCAAAAAAACCTTCTTTAATTTGTTATAGCTAAATATACATATAAAATTTCGGGACTATACGTCTACTCGTTCTGTCGTATACAATATTTAGTACTTTAAGTACAAATATCATACATTGCGAAAATCATTGTTTTTCATAGAAAAAGTATTGTACCCATATTCTATATCTACCCGTACCACCTTATACAATGTGGTGTACTTTTTAATACATTTTAGAACTTAGTTCTGCAAAATATTTGTGTATAAATGTTTATTGACATAGTTCTAGATAAGTATCTAATAATAAGTTCCTATATTTATCCGTTCTACCGTACACAATATTTAGTACTTGTATTCCATTCGTACTCTATTTGTTTATAATATACAAAACTACATGCCGAATTTCAGAATTATACTTTTCCCTACACAGTGCAATATTTTGTATTTTTGGTGCCATATAGTACGAATTTCCAATAAATCAAGCCTCTTATTTGTATTAAGAATTGGACATTTTTGCACTCTAAACATACATTTATATTTTTTACCATTCACTGTACAATATTTAGTACAATTTTCCAAAAATACTTATGCATATCGCTCTATTTGTAATAGTTTCAACTACAGACTAAATTTCAGATTTCAATCTTTTTCTCTCCCATTATAATTTAATATTTTGTACTATTTTAGTACTAGTTCCAAAAATTGATTACTGTATAGCATATTATTTGTAATTTCAATTCCCTCAGGTTTCATTATACTACAGTATATATTACTAAGTTTAAAAGAGTTATGCATAGCATTCTATTTGCAATAGAGTAAGCTACAACATAAATTCTGGATTTCTATTTATACCAGTTCTATTGTACTTTATTATTTAGCACTAATTTCCAAATGTTATGCATTAAATTATATTTGTAATAGTTAAAGCTATATGCGAAGTTTAACATTTAGACTTTTTATAACTGTTTAATATATTCTAGTACTAATTTCAAAAAATATGTTTGCCCACCATTCTATTCGTAATAGCTTAAGTTACATAGTATAATATTTAGTACTAATTTCCAAAATTGTTCGCACACTCTGAGTTGTTTATCATTTGCAAATCTGCATACAAAAATTACAGACTTGTAGTTCCAAGTGTTTCGGCGTAGTACAATATTTAGTACTATTTAGTACCATTTTAGTACTAATTTCCAAGAAATATTTTTGCACATCATTCTATTTGTAATAGCTTAAGCTACGTACCAAGTTTCAGCTATCTATCACTACCTGTTCCATCGTAGTATAGTATTTAGTACATTTAGTACTAATTTCCACGCACATTCTTATTTGCTTATCATTGACAAAGCTGCATACCAAATTTCAGAGTTCTACTTCCAACCGTTCCGTAATAATACAGTTTTAGTACTTTTTAGTACCTTTTAGTACCAATTTCCAAAAAATATTTTTGCACATTATTCTATTTGTAATAGCTTAAGCTACGTACCATGTTTCAGATATATATTTCCACCGGTTCCATTGAAATATAATATTTAGTACTTTTTAGTACCTTCTAGTACTAAATTCCAAAATTTTTGCACACATACCACTTCACTCATCCTACGCAAAGATGCATACCAAATTTCAGAGTTCTACATCTAACCGTTCCCGCGTAATACAGTTTTTAGTACTTTTTAGTACCTTTTAGTACGAATTTCCAAAAACCCCGCCTTATCACACGCCTACTCACCAAACCCGACCTACATTCCAAATTTCAAGTTTCTAGCTTTAGCCGTTTCGTCTGGGCGTTGATGATCAGTCAGTCACTTATAACGCAACTCTTTTATATATATAGATGATTTTTTTAATTATTTTTACTTTTTAATTACTTGTTCTTTTAATTTTATTATTTTTTTGGTGTTTAATTTACTATACTATTATTTTTATAATGGAATTCAATGTGTGTGCTAAATTTTTTGCGATACGTTATAAATCTTACGTTACGTCGCACTAACTACGCAACTTGTAAGGCCACACCAGCTGATCGATGGTCTGTGTAACAAGCAATGACAGTTGACAGATCGATCATACACAACAATGAAACATATGACAAATGTTCGTTTTGTGTTTGTTGTAAATAATAAACAAAACAAATGTAACAAAGCAAATGTGACAAACAAATCTAACAAAACAAATGTAGCAAAAACTGATGCAGCAAAGTGAGAGTGGTTTTTATTAATAAATGATGTTAATGTATGTGTAGATTTCAATGTGTTGAACAAATATACATATATAAATATTCTCAGTGGTTACTTCGATTGTTTTTGCTTACAAAAACAAAATACAAAGCCGCCAATTTCACAATATGAAATGAATTGTTTTAGAAAATTTTGTTATTTTTTTGGAGATTTTTTTGGCAAATCAGCCGATTCTTTTTATAAAGGCTTCGAAGGACCATGTACAAGTTCCGATACAGACGTATGGACTTGTAGGGGTTCTAAATCTACAGAGTAGCTTTAGAACCGAAATTATTTGTTGCACAAAGACGAACAACAATAAATATGAATATTAGACAACACAACAAGTATACAGGCGATACTTACGTGTTGCTAATTAGGAACTGGTGGTGGTTGGTAAAATAAAACACTTGTTTAATTAAAAGACTCTGGCGGTCTGAATTAATGTTTTATTCCTTTTAAAAACAATTCTTAATGTTTTAGCGGCAAAGTTCCTTTGCTTTCTTTCTTGCTTCTTCTTCTTATTTAGCGATTGGTATTCTATGATGACGATAGGTAATAGTTGAGGTACCGATAAGTAGACTTATCGATGACATAATCGATGGAACCTCAACAATACATATGTTTGTAACTGGCAAAAACAAAAAGGAATAGACCCATGGTTGCATTTGATAATATGCATAGAATCACTTTATAAATCGATTTATGCATGTCCGTCCGTCTGTCTGTCCATCTTAAATTGTAAACAAAGTACAGGTCGCATTTATGATCCGAATTGGATGAAATTTAGCATAGGTCACTTACTTGGCCCAACGACTAACCCTATTGAAATTGGGAAAAATCGGTTTAGATTTGGTTATAGCTCCCATATATATTTTCGTTCAATTTTAAGTTAATGGAGCACCAAACCACCTATATATCTTCCGATTTGCATGAATTTCTGCATAGGGTACAGAATTAATGATGTGTGTTAAGTCGTGAAAATCGGTTCAGATTTACATATAGCTCCTATAATAATTTCGTACGATTTCAAATAAATAATGCACTAAAGACCCATAAGTAGGCCGATTGACGCAACGTACTGAAATTAGTATAGATTAATCTCTGGCAAGTTTTCTTGAAATCAGTTCTGATTTAGATATGGCGTAGCTTCCACACATAATTTCGACCTATTCATGTTTCTTGTACACCAAATAATAAACGGGTGCCTGATTGATATTACATTTTAAACAGTGAAATAGCGTGTGTAAAGTTTGCTTTAAATCTATTTACGAAATTTAGAATAGGTTGCAGAATGGCATGTGTTGGGAATGATGTTTGTCGGTTCACTTATAAATAGAGATCGCATATTTAGTTCGTTCAATGTTCGTTCATGTCAACGTATAACTCTCATACGTACTTTTCTTCGATTTCGAACAAATTGTACACAAAGAAGCCTAAGCTTGTTTGAATTGAATGGCTTTTAAGAGATCGATTCATACATATATATTGATCACATATTACATTTCATTTTTCAGCAGCATATTCAAATGACATTTGTTATGCTTGGTTTAAATTGGTACATATAACGACCTTAAGAGCCTTATTGTATGTACCCAAAGTGGGGAGAGAATATAGGCGCTCCCGTCCGACTCCCGCAACATAGGACAATAATGATTATTGTACTCAATGATTATCCAAAGTGTAAAATTACAGCCTATTTGATTAAAATCGTGTCAGAACTTCCGAAATATAGATCTTTGGGATGTACCCTAAAAGGTGGACAAAAATTGACAATTTAAGCAGGAAGATTTTATACCCAGTGGGAAAAAATACCTAATTATATCTGATTAGTTAAAAAAATGATGAAAAGCCTTAAATTTTTACGGTAATCCCCCACATAGCAGTACGAATTTTGGGGTACTGCTATATGGGGCTTACGTCTTTTGCATCTTTTTGCATTAATAAAACCAGAAAGGAATGTAGTAAATTCGGACTGGGCCGACTATATGATACCCTTCACCACTTTGGATATATTCTACATAAAAAATAAAACATTGACACGCAATTGAACGAACTTGTGCTAAGTTTCGTGAAAATCGGTTTAGATTTAGATATATCTCCCGTCCGATTTTATGTTAATGGAACACCAAAGTCCCTTATATATCTTTCGATTCTGACGAATTGCGGCATAGTGTACTGAAGTAAGTCAAGAATGATGTGTGATAAGTTGGATATAACTCCTCTATATATTTTCGTCGGATTTTAAATAAATGGTGCACTAAAGAGCGATAGTTAGGCCGATTGACACAACGTACTGACGTTAATATAATTTAATCTCTGGGAAGTTTCCTTGAAATCGGTTCGGATATAGATATAGCGTGTGTCATGTTTGCTTTAAATCGATTAACAAAATTTAACATAGGATGCAGAATGGTATGTCTAGGAATTGATATTAGTCGGTTTACAATAGATAAAAATCACATATTTAAGTTCGTTCAATTTCCAGTCAATGTTCCTCCGATACATATGTACAGTATACCTAAAGAGGCGAAGGGAATCATATAGTCGATTCCGTCCGACTTTTGCTTGCTGGTTTTAGTACTAATTATGAAGAACATTATATTCAGGTTAAGGAATAATTTAGTGGAGTAACACCCGACCGACTGCAGTATTTTCTTGCAGGTCTTTTGTATGTTTAACTATAATCATACAAAAACTATTGCCCATGTATTAATGAAAAATTAAAATATTTTCAACAACCTATCTTCGTTCGTAATCAATAATCTACAAAAAAATATAATTTTCTTAAATGTTTCATAAATTGCCAAGAACATAAATTCATTTGAACTGCACCAGCACCACCACCATTTACATGGGAAAATCTGACAGCATACATCGTTTCGAGGCATTTACACAAAATGTTCCCTCAAAATGTTGTAGTTTAACTGACCAATTGCAACTGTAATACGCGCCTAGATATCTGCACTCTTTGTTTATGCCAGAAATATTCATAGATCCAAATCTGATTGGGATAATTTAGCAACGGTGTCGGTGGTATGGGTGTTTCGTTAACGATCGTGATTGTAAATCACAATAAAAATATGGACAGCAAAACGTTAATAATCGTCGATTGCTGCTGTTTAATTTGTTTTGCTGGATTAGCAAAAACGGCTAAAAGGCTATGTTCGAATCTGATTTAGGAGTTCGGCGTGCGTAATTGTACCGTTACAACGTTTGGCTGCAGTTTAATTTGCCCTCTAATAAATAAACAGAAATGTTGATTTGAATTTTGTTGTTGTCGTATAATCCAGCAAATTTTTATCAGAAAATCATTCAACGCTTCATCGTGGTGGAGGAGTGAGAACATTGTAATTACAAAGGCGAAATTGACTTGTGTTTGTTTCGTGGTGCACTACTCTATCTATAGATGTAGATATTACCAATGTTTTGAGTCTGAAAACTTTTAGAATTCAATCTATGAGTTGGTAACAAGTTCATAAGGCTATAGGCAAATAAAGCCGAATTTTATATTTGAATGCAGATATTTCTCATAAGTACTAAAGTTTATGTGCATAAGTCATTTATTTAGACCGTTCATATTATTAGACTAGCAGGGACAGCTTTAATTTATTTTGTTTTTCCATTTTTATACCCTTCACCACACTGTGGTACAGGGTAATATGTCTTTGTGCATATGTTTGTAACAGGCAAAAGGAAACGAGATAGACACATGGTTCCTTTTGAGAATATGCATAGAATCACTTTCTAAGTCGATTTATGCATGTCCGTCCGTCCGTCTGTCTGTCCATGTATTTTTGTGAGCAAAGTACAGGTCGCATTTATGATCCGAATTGGATGAAATTTGGCACAGCTTATTTGTTTGGCCCAAGGACGAACCCTATTGAAATTGGGAAAAATCGGTTCAGATTTAGATATAGCTCCCATATATATATTTAACCGATTTAATGTAAACGGTCCCTATATATCTTTCGATTTGCACGAAATTTGGTACAGCATAATGAATTAGGTCTAGAATGATGTCTGCCAAGTTTCGTGAAAATCGGTCAAGATTTAGTTATAGCTCCCATATATAGTTTCGTCCGATTTCATGTAAATAGTGCCCCAAAGTCCCTATATATCTTTCGATTTGCACGAAATTTGGCATAACGTACTGAATTAAGCCTCGAGTGGTGTCTGCCAAGTTTCGAGAATATCGGTCCAGATTTAGATATAACTCCCATATATAGTTTCGTCCGATTTCATGTAAATGGTGCACCAAAGTCGCTATATATCTTTCGATTTGCACGAAATTTGGTACAGCCTAATCATTTAGGTCTAGAATGATGTCTGCCATGTTTCGTGAAAATCGGTCCAGATTTAGATATAGCTCCCATATATAGTTTCGTCCGATTTCATGTAAATGGTGCACCAAAGTCGCTATATATCTTTCGATTTGCACGAAATTGGGCATAACGTACTGAATTGAGTCTAGAATGATGTCTACGAAGTTTCGAGAAAATCGGTCCAGATTTAGATATAGCTCCCATATATAGTTTCGTCCGATTTCATGTAAATGGTGCACCAAAATCCCTATATATATTTCGATTTGCACGAAATTCGGCATAACGTACTGAGTTGAGCCTAGAGTGATGTTTGCCAAGTTTTGAGAAAATCGGTCCAGATTTAGATATAGCTCCCATATATAATTTTGTCCGATTTAATGTAAATGTTGCACCAAAGTCCCTATATATATTTCGATTTGCACGAAATTTGGTATTGCGTAATGAATAAGGTCTAGAATTATGTGTGTTAAGTTTCGTGAAAATCGGTTCAGATTTAGATATAGCTCCTATATATTTTTTCTTCCGAGTGTGTGTAAATTGTGCACTAAAGACCCAAAGTTTGTCTGATTTCCACACAATTGGTACAATGAACTGTAGTTACTATAATACATTTCCTTTACATTGCTTTATATAATTTTGTCCCATTGGAAGAAGCAACCCTATATCTGACCAAATGAAAACTTTAGTGTAGGTTACAGAATGACATGTTTATGGATCCATTTTCATGTTAATGGTCCTTCAAAAATTCGACGTCTGTTATGATTCATCTGTTGAATATACCCAAAGTGGTGAAGGGTGTCATATAGTGGGCCCCGTCCGACTTTACTGCTTTCCTTACTGGTTTTCTTTCGAAATAAGTTAGCTACTGAGAAAAAATTCCTTAGATACTGAGAAAGTGAAATCGGCATGTTCAATTCACCTCTGCTGGATTCTTGCGGGGCTTCATTGCAGGAGACAGCACTTCTTGCGCTGTTTCGAAAATTCCTCTCAGCTACCAGATGATGTGCGGGGAAGGGACATACACTACAGAAACAATCCCGGCGGAAACCAAAAGTGTTAGAATCTGTTATTATCCTCGTACTTGCATTAATGGACGTGAAGTCTTCCTTCGAGTCTATCCGGTGCATAGAACCAGCTGTAGTGGAGTAGGGTATCATATAGCCGCCATGGAATATACAAAAAGTCCTTATATTCATTCTTCTTCTCGCCGAAGGCTCTTTTATTGCTCTCTTTAGATTACATATGAATCTACAACAAATTGGAGATGAATACAACACTATTGAGGAGAAGTTACAGACAGCTGATATTCTTCAATCAAAGTAAAAATGAACTTATTGAGGTGGTCATATTGACATATTAACTTTACGTATAAATTTCATAAACTCCAATAAATATTTATTAACGTAGATTAATTTGCAAAAAAAATCTGCTTCATGAGAAAATAATTTAACTAAGACTATAATTTCAAACAAGTCGTAACAAGATGTAGACATTTTTAAATTATTTTCCAATATATCAATTTGATTTGATTAAAATAAAACTAAAACTCCACATGAAAAATCAAAATTCCAACACCTACTTTGTCAATTTCAGGTAGTTTAAGGCCGTCGTTAAACAAGTATTTGCATTTGGCCGGGCCGGGACGGGACGCGGCATTCTGTGTCGGCCATTCAAGCCTTAATTATATTTGTTGTTTTCTGTCTTCGCTCTCCGGCATAATTTATTGGCTTAGTTGCTCTCGTTCTGAACTTAAATTTGTCTTTAGTGCTTCAATGGAACGAGTTTTGGAAATATATCAAATTGCAATTATGCAAATTAGTATATTTTCATCGTTAAATGTCAGATATTTGAATTTTTTCGGGGTTTTTTTTTTTTTGCATTTTGTGTTGTGCTGCTGTTGTAGTTAATTTTGGTGTCTTTGAGCTATGAGCTGTTGTGGCAAATAGCAAAAATAAAAATGCAATTCACGTATATCCAAACTCTATATAAAATGATAAAAAGCCATAATTTGAAAAAAAAAATATTTTAAACAATTTTTTTACAAAGAAGGGGTCGGGTCAACTTAAAGGCATGTTTAAAATTAGTTTTGCCTGAAATAAATCTAGTCTACTTAGATACATACAATATAATGCCAATAATGTTCATTTGAATGACAACTTAATAGGTGGTCGCCATAAAAATGTGAGGTAAATAAATGTACAGATACATGGGTGTCTTTCAAAATGTAAAGTTTGAAGTTTTAAAAAACAATTTTTTCGAAACGCTAAGATATTTAGACATGACACTAATACAAAGTGGGGTCTATTATAGTTGGCGCGACATTCATCCTGACATTTATGTGTTATTTTCTACTGTGTTTACCAATTTTCCGGAATCTTTATGTAAGGGTCGTGTAATTCTATTTGATAAACATGATATGTATTGTTATATCGGTTCACGTTGTTTTTACGGAATCTGTTGTAATTTTGTATTTTTATGAAGGATTGGTATTATCTCCCCAATATATTTTACTATGTGAGTTTTAGATACATTTTACAATATAACTATCAAATTTGGTTCACGCTTTGTTAACTTAACTATTTGTCTACCCTTCACCACACTGTGGTCTTTGTGTATTTGTTTGTAACATTCAGAAGGATATAAGATATACCCACGGTTACTTTAGAGACACTTTCTGGATATAAAATGTGGTACATCTCATTTATTTGGCCCAAAGAACGAATTCTATTTAAATTGGTTTAGATTTAGATATAGCACCCATACATAGGTTTGTCCGATTCCAGAAGAATTTTAGTAACATCTTTTATATTACTCATACCAGAGGTGGTGATTGAGAAAAAAATTCTATATTTTGTTTAAAGTCTAAACATGTTTATAGTTTATAATGGGAACTATTTTTCTTACGTCGTCTAGCTGCGTCCACATAGATATATGGGAAATTACAAAAATCTTTTAAATTCCTTGAAGCTGAGGTTTGCAAGGTTATAACTCGCGAAATATGAACATATTGCATATAATTTAAATTCAATTCTATAAAATGAAGTGTTCTTGTCAAAATCTTGAAATATTGGTAATAAATAATAAGTTGCGTGGAAGCTGTGATGGTGGTAATGTAAAAAAATGGGTGAAAATGTGTTGAAGCCAACGAGTTTTTTTGTGTTCGTTCCCGATTTGTGGCTAAACTACACAATGCACGCACATGTGATCAGTGACTAAGTTGCAGAATACCCCATGGGCAATATGGTTCTAATGTATAATTTTTCGATATAATCACTGCATCCACCAAAAATGGATGCTGACATTTTGAAGCCGGATTTTCGGTGTTTTTTGAATTTTTCTTATAATTAGGATGCGCATCCAGATAATAGAATATACTAATTATAGAATCGTAGAACTCGTGATTCTGCTTCGTTTAGTGTATATCTCATGAATGTGCTCACTGTAGCTTCTTTGCAATTGGGTTCCAAAGACGAAAATTTAGTGCGTAAATTTTTATAAAAAACATATTTTTTGAGTCTAAAATTAAGAAAGTCCATTCAAATTCCGTGGAACGCCGCGTGATTTTAGTTTTTTTACGTGCCGGATCAAATGAGCCTATCCATGTTGAATTCCGTCCAATAAAACGGCGGATATAGGTACCTTGAATGTGGGAAAAACTGCAAAAACTTATTTTGACAAATTCGCGTAAATAATCGCGGTTTTCTTCGAATTAACTTTACATGCATTTATGCTTGTATTGTCAAATTCGCGAATCTGTGTGGAAATAGGTCAAAACTACATCGATACGCGAAAAATATGCGTATTTTATCCAAAATTGATTGTGGAGGCACATCCGCGGTTCTTAACCGATCCATTTAAAATAGGTGTCCTTTTGCGTATTTTCATAGGAGATTACTAAAATCGGATGCGCATAAAAATCGTATGCACGTTGCGTGATTTTTAGCCATTTTTAGGGTTTTTGCATAGTAAAGTGCATCGAGTGGCACACTTTGACCGCTGAATTAAACATCGAAAAATTAATAATTATTGAAAGACATTGATTCGGTTTATACGAAAATCGCATGCGCATCAACTGATTTCAACTAATTCGCGAATTGCAAGCTATTCAATATTAATCATTTTTATGTATTGTAAGTGTAATATATTTAGCCATTAATGACGTCGAAACTCTTATCAGATGAATCTGCCGATATTTAACAATCATCTAAAAGAATTTGCAGAAGAAAGCGTCGTATATTTTAGAAGATTAAGGAAAAACCGTATCCTCTTAACCATTCTAAAAAAATCGAAAATTCAAAAAAAATTTGTTTTAATTCAAAAATTAATTTATTTTATTTTCCGATATCTTTATGTTTCTATTTTTCGCGACTATTAAACCGTATTTCAGTGTGATTTGACTAGTATGCAAAGAAAACAATGGTGTTTAAGCATTTGTGAAGAAATTCGCGAATTACAACGAATAGGAATTCATGTAATTTATATTTGAAATAAAAGATTTAAAACCGCTATAACTTTTGTGCGCAGCATCCGAATTTGTGAACGCTAACAGATTTCGAATCAGCATATTTTTCTTAACATATGTACTAAAAATCATAAATGTGCTCGCAAAAAAATTTTTCAAAAATTTTTTAATGGAATTTTAAAAGAATTTTGTAATTTCCCATATGTGTCCGTCCGTCTGTCCATTACATTTAAAAACCAGTAATGAAAGTAGTAAAGTCGGGCTGGGCTGACTATATGATACCCCTCACCACTTTGGGTATATTCTACATATGCATCCCAACAGACGACGCGGTTTTGTTATATATCTGTATCTGAACCGATTTCAGGGAAAATTGCCAGAGACTAATTTATGTTATTTCAGTACGTTGTGTCATTCGGCCTTGCTGTGGATCCTTTCACGCAGCTTAGCAACATCATTTTAGACTTAATTCAGTACTTCAGTAGTGTTGGCGGCTTATTTGGGATACCATTTGTTTTTATAAAAAACAACTATTTATTAGTGGAGAATGTATGGCATTGATTGCCGAGGGGAAAGGCAGGGAAGAATATAGTTTCGGATCACGCCACTGATCCTCATCAGTTCCTTTAATTTTTTGTTGGGATATTCTCCCCAGAAGCTATTGCTTCTATACAAAAAACCTTTCAAACCCAAATGTGTCTTGTAACAAAGCGAAGTACTTAGCTGACCAACGTACCCTATACCAAAATTCGTGCAAATCGAAAGATATATAGGGACTTTGGTGCACCAATTACATAAAATCGGACGAAAATATATATGGGAGCTATATCTAAATCTGAACCGATTTTCATGAAACATAGCACAAATTATTATAGACCCAAATGCCAGTACGCTATGCCCAATTTCGTGCAAATCGAAAGATATATAGGGTCTTTGGTACACCAATTACCTTAAATCGGATGAAAATATATATTGGAGCTATATCTAAATCTGAACCGACTGTCACAAAACTTTGCACACATCATTCTAGACTTAATTCAGTACGTTATACCAAAAGATTTCCAGGGACTTTAGTGGACTATTTACCTAAAATCGGGCGAAGCTATATATGGGAGCTAAATCTAAATTTGTACCGATTGCCACGAAACTTTGCACACATCATTCTAAACTTAATTCAGTATGCTATGCCAAATTTCGTGCAAATTGAAAGATATATAGGGACTTTTGTACACAATTTACCTTAAATCGGACGAAGATATATATGGGAGCTATATCTAAATCTAAACCGATTTTCACAAAACTTGGCATACATCTTTCTAGACCTTGTTCATTACGCTGTGCCAAATTTCGTGCAAATCGAAAGATATATAGGGACTTTGGTACACAATTTACCTTAAATCGGACGAAGATATATATGGGAGCTAAATCTAAATCTGAACCGATTTTTATGAAATTTTACACACATCATTCTAGACCTAATTCATTACGCTGTGCCAAATTTCGTGCAAATCGAAAGATATATAGGGGCTTTGGTACACAATTTACCTTAAATCGGACGAAGATATATATGGGAGCTATATCTAAATCTGAACCGATTTTCACGAAACTTGGCATACATCATTCTAGACGCAATTCATTACGCTGTGCCAATTTTGGTGCAAATCGAAAGATATATAGGGACCGTTTATATCAAATCGGACGAAAATATATATGGGAGCTATATCTAAATCTGAACCGATCTTTCCCAATTTCAATAGGGTTCGTCCTTGGGCCAAACAAATGAGCTGTACCAAATTTCATCCAATTCGGATCAAAAATGCGACCTGTACTTTGTTTACAATTTAACATCTACAGACGGACAGACGGACGGACATGCATAAATCGACTCAGAAAGTGATTCTATGCATATTCTCAAAAGGAACCATGGGTCTATCTCGATTATTTTTGCCTGTTACAAACATATGCACAAAGACATAATACCCTGTACCACAGTGTGGTGAAGGGTATAACAATGTAACGGTCACGAAATTTTTGACATCCAGTTCTGGCTAAAGGATAATTGTGTTTGGTAAAAACTGCCAATATTTAGCTGTTGAAGTCACCAAAAGCAATTATATCTACTTCTCTGATCGCTCCAGAGGTCACAAAATTTAGCATAACATTACCACACTAGACGGCGGAAATGTCGCGCTGATTGTTATGCAATTTTGAATAAAGTTTCGGTTATGGTGAAGTTCGACATTTATAGTTTTTTGTGTTCGGATGATATTTAGGAGATGAAATAAACTAATTTTACTACTCGCACCAATAAATACGGGGAAAGAAATTTAGCCAATAAAAAAGCACGGCACTTTAGGTAATAATCGGTCAATATTGTTCTAATCAAATGAATCAAGACTCTTGAGTAGCATTATTGATCTATACATTTATTTAAGGGTGCACCGATGGGCTATTTTCTCTGTTTTTTTTTCTTATACCCACCACTATAGTATGGAGGATATATTAATTTTGTTTTTCCGTTTGTAACTCATCGAAATAATCATTTCCGACCCTATAAAGTACATATATTCTTGATCCGTGTAAAATTCTATGACGATATAGCCATGTCCGTCTGTACGTCCGTCCGTATAAACGAATTGAGCGTCTAAACGAATTGTGATAGATCGCCAAAAGTTTGCACAGAGTCTTTTGTCTACAGGCAGGTCAAGTTCGAAGATGGGCATTATCGGTATTTTTGGTATTTTGAGGTTCTTAAGCGCGTTTTTCAACTGAATGCGCTGAAATTTGGTACATTGAGTCTTTATTGGGTGGCAAATCTCTCCACAAAAAAATATAAAAATGGATCCATATTTTCGGATAGCCCCCATATAAGGGTACCACCAATTTTTCGGTATTTTGGGAGGTTTGATCGCATTTTTCGACCGAATTCGCTGAATTTCGGTACTTTGAGTTATTATTGGGTGGCAAATCTTTATACTAAAAATTATAAATATAGGTAAATTTTTCCGGGTAGTCCCCATATAAGGGTACCCCCCAATTTTCGGTATTTTAGTGGTCTTGAGCGCGGTTTTCAACCGAAAGGGAGGGAGGGAGGGAGGGAGGGAGGGAGGGAGGGAGAGAGAGAGGGAGAGAGAGAGAGAGAGAGAGAGAGAGAGAGAGAGAGAGAGAGAGAGAGAGAGAGAGAGAGAGAGAGAGAGAGAGAGAGAGAGAGAGAGAGAGAGGGA
>NW_026884357.1:0-11237 GCF_032173495.1 Musca vetustissima | reverse complement strand
GCGTGGATTATTTTTTTTCGGACTGCATCAGGCGTGGATTTTTAATAGAATATTTTTTAGGACCTCTATATTCGAGAATTTTCAAATGAAAAAATTTTAAGTCCTCTATATTCGTGAATTTTTTCAAAGAAAATTTTTTGTGTCTCAATATTGCTCATATGTAACATACATTACCGAATATAAAATACATATCTACAAGTACATATACAAATATTTCTTTTTTTTGAAATTGTAAATATTGTACTTCACGCTTCATAACATGTTACAGCAAAAATTTTTCTTTGAAAATCGTGACAGATTTCACTAAAGTTTTCATTTTTCCTGCATAGCTGTGTCTTGGTATTCCCTTGTCGTTGAGATTTTCCAAAGTTTTTTCGTTTTCCTTTTGGTGGTTCATGGTTTAAACTGCTACTGTTGCCGGTTAGTTTTTTTTTGCGCTGTTTTTGCTTTGGTTCGCCAACTTTGGTATGGTTTACTTGTCGGTGACATAAAGTCTACACCAGCAGTAGCAAACAGCAGCAGCAGCAAAAGAAGAAGAAAAAAAACGCCCGACATCCAGTTAGTATTCACAAAAACCCCCAAACAAAACACAATGTGGAGAAAAACGGGAAGGAGGATTGGGAAAGTAGGTTGGGGGAAATATTAGAGGATATCAAAGTATTCTGATAGTACATTTATCACAATTAGTGTGTTAAGTATTCAGATGCTAAGCTGAGTAGGTTATGTATTACTGATACATTGTCTTAATAAAAAAATTTCCAAATTGCCATATACCACCCTCGTTTATTAAAACCAACTCACTCACAAATAGTGGCAATAAGTTTGCTGCACATTTTTCTTCTTCTTCTTCTTTCCCCATTCGTTCTTCAAATGCACGTTCTTGGTATTTGTTGTTGCTGTTGTTGGTTTTTGGTCTAATATTTAACCGAGTTTATATTTATTTGGTGTACAATGAATACATAAAGCGCTTTGCTTTATATACATATACACCGCATACCACCGACAAACAGCAACAACAACAACAATAGCATGTAATAACATCTAAAACTCATGTATGTATGTATTTGTGTGTTAACATCGAAGTTTACAATTATCTTGTGAGGATTACAATTTGTTGAGCTCTAAATTTACGATATGTTTTGCGTACGCTGGCAGGGAATGCTCGTAAATATTGCAGAAACTGTGCTATTACTATTTGCTTATATAATTTGTATTTATTTTGTGTATGTGTGTGTGTGTGTTTGGAGTATTTATTTATGTACGTGTTCTACTTAAGTAAAACGTTTTTCATTCTGTAGTTATGAATGTTTTTTTTGTTTCTATTTTATTTTGACTTCCTTCAATTTTGGCATTTTCATGTCAATGACAAAACATAGATGTTGTGGTTTAGTTGTTGTTGTTCTCTTCGCTAACTGAAATTGTTTCCGTAAAATTTATGTCAACCGAATTGGAAAGGAGTGAACGTAGCAAGGACATCCTCATTTCATTTGGGGCAAAACATTATTAATTGATTTATGTATATATACCAAAAAATATATTTTCTGTTTTCTTACTGTAGGGAAAAATATTGAAAACTTTTTACTAAAAATTGTAGGCCTGGAAAAAATAGAAAAAAAATAGACCCACAAAATATTCACTTCAAAATCCAGGACTGTGGAGGTCCCAGAAAAATATTTTTTTTAAAACCACACTTGTAGAGGAAAATACTGGTCCTGTACAGGACCATGAAAAAAATATTCTTTTCAAAATCCACGCCTTTTTAGGTTTAGAAAAATATTGGTCCAGTAGAGGACCAAGAAAAAAACATTCTTTTAGAAATCCTAGAAAAAATATTGGCCCTCTAGAGGACCAAGAAAAAAACATTCTTTTAAAAATCCTAGAAAAAATATTGGCCCTCTAGAGGACCAAGAAAAAAACATTCTTTTAAAAATCCTAGAAAAAATATTGGCCCTCTAGAAGATCAAGAAAAATATTCTTTTAAAAATTCACGCCTGTTCTAGGCCAAAAAAAATTATTTTAAAAATTCACGCCTGTTCTAGGCCAAAAAAAATTATTTTAAAAATTCACGCCTGTTCTAGGCCAAAAAAAATTATTTTAAAAATTCACGCCTGTTCTAGGCCAAAAAAAATTATTTTAAAAATTCACGCCTGTTCTAGGCCAAAAAAAATTATTTTAAAAATTCACGCCTGTTCTAGTTAAAAAAAAATTATTTTAAAAATTCACGCATGTTCTAGGCAAAAAAAAAATTATTTTAAAAATCCACGCCTGTTCAAGGCCAAGAAAAAAATATTATAAAAATCCACGCCTGTTCCAGGCCAAGAAAAAAATATTTTAAAAATTCACGCCTGTTCTAGGCCAAAAACAAAATATTTTAAAAATCCACGCCTATTCTAGGCCAAGAAAAAAGTTATTTTAAAAATCCACGCCTGTTCTAGGCCAAGAAAAAAATTATTTTAAAAATCCACGCCTGTTCTAGGCCAAGAAAAAAATTATTTTAAAAATCCACGCCTGTTCTAGGCCAAGAAAAAAATAATTTTAAAAATCCACGCCTGTTCTAGGCCAAGAAAAAAATTATTTTAAAAATCCACGCCTGTTCTAGTTTAAAAAAAAATTATTTTAAAAATTCACGCATGTTCTAGGCAAAAAAAAAAATTATTTTAAAAATCCACGCCTGTTCAAGGCCAAGAAAAAAATTATTTTAAAAATCCACGCCTGTTCTAGGCCAAGAAAAAAATTATTTTAAAAATCCACGCCTGTTCTAGTTTAAAAAAAAATTATTTTAAAAATTCACGCATGTTCTAGGCAAAAAAAAAATTATTTTAAAAATCCACGCCTGTTCAAGGCCAAGAAAAAAAATATTATAAAAATCCACGCCTGTTCCAGGCCAAGAAAAAAATATTTTAAAAATTCACGCCTGTTCTAGGCCAAAAACAAAATATTTTAAAAATCCACGCCTATTCTAGGCCAAGAAAAAAGTTATTTTAAAAATCCACGCCTGTTCTAGGCCAAGAAAAAAATTATTTTAAAAATCCACGCCTGTTCTAGGTCAAGAAAAAAATTATTTTAAAAATCCACGCCTGTTCTAGGCCAAGAAAAAAATTATTTTAAAAATCCACGCCTGTTCTAGGCCAAGAAAAAATTTATTTTAAAAATCCACGCCTGTTCTAGGCCAAGAAAAAAATTATTTTAAAAATCCACGCCTGTTCTAGGCCAAGAAAAAAATTATTTTAAAAATCCACGCCTGTTCTAGGCCAAGAAAAAAATTATTTTAAAAATCCACGCCTGTTCTAGGCCAAGAAAAAAATTATTTTAAAAATCCACGCCTGTTCTAGGCCAAGAAAAAAATTATTTTAAAAATCCACGCCTGTTCTAGGCCAAGAAAAAAATTATTTTAAAAATCCACGCCTGTTCTAGGCCAAGAAAAAAATTATTTTAAAAATCCACGCCTGTTCTAGGCCAAGAAAAAAATTATTTTAAAAATCCACGCCTGTTCTAGGCCAAGAAAAAAATTATTTTAAAAATCCACGCCTGTTCTAGGCCAAGAAAAAAATTATTTTAAAAATCCACGCCTGTTCTAGGCCAAGAAAAAAATTATTTTAAAAATCCACGCCTGTTCTAGGCCAAGAAAAAAATTATTTTAAAAATCCACGCCTGTTCTAGGCCAAGAAAAAAATTATTTTAAAAAATCCACGCCTGTTCAAGGCCAAGAAAAAAATTATTTTAAAAATCCACGCCTGTTCTAGGCCAAGAAAAAAATTATTTTAAAAATCCACGCCTGTTCTAGGCCAAGAAAAAAATTATTTTAAAAATCCACGCCTGTTCTAGGCCAAGAAAAAAAATATTTTAAAAATCCACGCCTGTTCTAGGCCAAGAAAAAAATATTTTAAAAATCCACGCCTGTTCTAGGCCAAGAAAAAAAATATTTTAAAAATCCACGCCAGTTCTAGGACAAGAAAAAAATTATTTTAAAAATCCACGCCTGTTCTAGGCCAAGAAAAAAATTATTTTAAAAATCCACGCCTGTTCTAGGCCAAGAAAAAAATTATTTTAAAAATCCACGCCTGTTCTAGGCCAAGAAAAAAATTACCTAGAAAATATTATTTTAAAAATCCACGCCTGTATGGGACCTATTATTTTAAAAATCCGCGCCAGTAGAGGACCTAGATAAATATTATTTAAAAAATCCACGCCTCTAGAGGACCTATTTTTTTAATTTTTTCAAAAATTCTACTTCCATTACTTTTGCAGGGATGAAATGACGTCAATCAATAACTCTTGATAAATCTTGGTCTCATTACAACACCCCCACCACAACCATCCCCCTCGTCATTCAATCAAATAGTTTTAATTATTTCAGCGCAAATTAGTTCATATTTTTTACACATGTTTTGTGCTGAGTACACATTTTGTTTGTGTGTTTGCTATTTGCCCCCGAAAATTGTTATTATTATTGCTATTGTTTATATTTAACCAATTTGAAGTATTGTGGAATTCGCCAACCCCCAAAAAATTCAGTCTCCTGGCAATTTTTGCTATTTGTTCCGTTCCGAGTTGGTTGCCTGTTTGTTGTTGCTGCTGCTGCTGCTGTACTTATGATAAATTTATGTTTCTTTTATTTGAACAATTCGATATTTGTTCTTCGTCTTTTAATATTTTGACAAGTGTTTATTTCGATTTCCATTTCAATTGGATTACAAAAACAAAAATAACAGCAACAACAGCACCGCCACCAACATGTTGTGTTGCTGTCATCGCCATCAGCATTGAGTGTTGGTGATGTTGTCGTCTCGTCGTCGTAGTAGTCAAAGTATTCCATGACGACGACCACGATGATGATGGTGTTGATGGAGGGGCTCTGTTGCTGTTTCGGGGTTTGTTTAATATTAGTTTCAATACTACTATAATATTTGTTTATTTTCTAGTTTTTGTTGTTGCCATTTCCAATTCATTATCACAAATTATAAATGAAATTGGCCGTGGTTGAAGTACTGTTTCGAGCGGGAAAAATTTAAAATAGAAAAAAAAAACTTTTTACTTCGTTTTATTGAGTACGAGCAGCGGTTAGTGTAAATATGTAAAAGCGTAAGTTGGATGTGTTTGTTTTTTTTTATTTTGTTCGGATAAGTTTTTGCTTTCGTTGAATGAGATTTGTTGTAACTAGTGATGACGACAATCAGTGATTGTGGGTGGGATGTTGTAGTTGAATGTTGTAGAAAATCATGCTCAATATTTTTAAATATTTCGGGGATGAGGAATATTTTTCAAGAACAGTCTTGGATTGTATTTACAAAAATTGTAAGGAAGGAAAAAAGCATAAAATATTAAAAAAATAGTTTTTAATCTATATATATAAAAGAGTTGCGTTATAAGTGACTGACTGATCATCAACGCCCAGACGAAACGGCTAAAGCTAGAAGCTTGAAATTTGGCATGTAGGTGGGGTTTGGTGAGTAGGCGTGTGATAAGGCGGGGTTTTTGGAAATTCGTACTAAAAGGTACTAAAAAGTACTAAAAACTGTATTACGCGGGAACGGTTAGATGTAGAACTCTGAAATTTGGTATGCATCTTTGCGTAGGATGAGTGAAGTGGTATGTGTGCAAAAATTTTGGAATTTAGTACTAGAAGGTACTAAAAAGTACTAAATATTATATTTCAATGGAACCGGTGGAAATATATATCTTAAACATGGTACGTAGCTTAAGCTATTACAAATAGAATAATGTGCAAAAATATTTTTTGGAAATCAGTACTAAAAGGTACTAAAAAGTACTAAAACTGTATTATTCCGGAACGGTTGGAAGTAGAACTCTGAAATTTGGTATGCAGCTTTGTCAATGATAAGCAAATAAGAATGTGCGTGGAAATTAGTACTAAAGGTACTAAAATGTACTAAATACTATACTACGATGGAACAGGTAGGGATAGATATCTGAAACTTGGTACGTAGCTTAAGCTATTACAAATAGAATGATGTGCAAAAATATTTCTTGGAAATTAGTACTAAAATGGTACTAAATAGAACTAAAACTTGTACTACGTCGAAACACTTGGAACTACATGTCTATAAATTCTGTATGCAGATTTGTAAATGATAAATAACTCAGAATGTGCGAACAATTTTGGAAATTAGTACTAAAAGTACTAAATATTATACTACGTAAATATCATACTATGTAACTTAAGCTGTTACGAATAGAATGGTGGGCAAACATATTTTTTGAAATTAGTACTAGAATATATTAAACAGTTATAAAATGCCTAAATGTTAAACTTCGCATATAGCTTTAACTATTACAAATAGAATTTAATGCATAACATTAGGAAATTAGTGCTAAATAATAAAGTACAATAGAACTGGTATAAATAGAAATCCAGAATTTATGTTGTAGCTTACTCTATTGCAAATAGAATGCTATGCATAATTCTTTTAAACTTAGTAATATATACTGTAGTATAATGAAACCTGAGGGAATTGAAATTACAAATAATATGCTATACAGTAATCAATTTTTGGAATTATTACTAAAATAGTACAAAATATTAAATTATAATGGGAGAGATAAAGATTGAAATCTGAAATTTAGTCTGTAGTTGAAACTATTACAAATAGAGCGATATGCATAAGTATTTTTGGAAAATTGTACTAAATATTGTACAGTGAATGGTAAAAAATATAAATGTAAATTTAGAGTGCAAAAATGTCCAATTCTTAATACAAATAAGAGGCTTGGTTTATTGGAAATTCGTACTATATGGCACCAAAAATACAAAATATTGCACTGTGTAGGGAAAAGTATAATTCTGAAATTCGGCATGTAGTTTTGTATATTACAAACAAATAGAATACGAATGGAATACAAGTACTAAATATTGTGTACGGTAGAATGGATAAATATAGGAACTTATTATTAGATACTTGTCTAGAACTATGTCAATAAAGATTTATACACAAATATTTTGTAGAACTAAGTTCTAAAATGTATTAAAAAGTACACCACATTGTATACGGTGGTACGGGTAGATATAGAATATGGGTACAATACTTTTTCTATGAAAAACAATGCTTTTCGCAAAGTATGATTTTTGTACTTAAAGTACTAAATATTATAATCGACAGAACGAGTAGAGGTATAGTCCCGAAATGTTGTGTGTATATTTAGCTATAACAAACTAAAGAAGGTTTTTTGAAATTTTTTAATAAAAATTACTAAATAGGAAACAAGGATATACTAAAAATACCGAAAAGTTTTTCCATTGGGGATTTTCTAATACGTAACGCACCAGAAATACTAAATTTCTGCAATTCTAATGGAAATCTTCGCTATAAAGCATGTCTCTGCATAACAAATGATGATAATGGTACACAAGTACTAAAACTTACTACAGGTTTTAAAAAACGTATTATGGTACTATTTGCATGTGCCCATCGGGAGGATCGAGAAAATAGTGCACATTCAGAAAATATAAAAATAAGTAAGTTGTACTCGAATTAGTATGATAGAAGCATCAACGTTTCTGTTCGAAAGAAATACGGAGTAAGATCAGAGATTCTGTATAAAAATAAACATTTATACATAAATATTTTCCAGAAATAAGTTCTAAAATAAACGAAAAAGTACAATACATAGTATAAGGCGGTACGAGTGGATATTAAATTTGGTAAAAGACTTTTTCTATGAAAAACAAAGTACTAAAAAAAGTACTAAATATTGTATACGACAGAACGAGTAGATGTAGAGTTTTTTTTTAATTTAATGGAAATTGCTTCCTTATAAAGGCAGGTCTCTGTATAATAAATGATGCGCTGTGCAAAATATAAAATTACAATTTCGTGCTATATACAAGTACCTTAACTTACTACTTTTTCCCATTACAGGAAGGAACAACATAATTTGAGAAACTTCCTATTTATATTAGTCAATTTGAAGGATCGAGACAATAGTACACTTTCCGAAAATATTAATATAAATAAGCTGCACTAGATTTAGTAGGATAGAGGCATCAATGTTTCTGTTCGAAAGAAATGCGGAGTAAGATCTGAGATTTTTTTTCCAAAATTGAAGATATGGGACCTATCATTATTTAAATTGTTTCAAATTTATACTTAATCCAAAAGTATATTGTGTAGCTAAATTAGTGTTTATTTATTTTAACTTTTAAAAGATCCGCTAACGACGTAGCGGGCCTATGCTAGTAATATATATATTTTTAAATAATCTACGCCTTTTGTGTCCTTTGAAATATATATTATATGAAATATATATTTTAAAAAAGTATAGCTCCCATATATAGTTTCGTCCGAATTTATGTAAATGGTGCACCAAACATCCAATATTGGTCTGATTGAGAAAACATTTTGCACAGAGTACTGATATAGGCTTAGATTGATGTATGCGAAGTTTTGTTGGAATCGGTTCAGATTTAGATATAGCTCCCATATATAGTTTCGTCCGATTTTATGTAAATGGAGCACCAAAGAGTCAAATTTAGGCCGATTGGCACAAAATTTTGCACAACCTACTGAATTAGTTCCAAATTTATGTATGCGAAGTTTTGTTGGAATCGGATCAGATTTAGATATAAAAAAATAATCCTAGATTGTCATTTAATAATATTTTTTTTAAATCTACGCTATTTTGAATATGTTTGAATAATATCTCAAAATCCTGAAAAATTGTATTTTTTTAGCTTTCTAAAAAATCCAAGCATTTGTGCAAACTCCACACAATTTCCCATGACCTTGTCATGTATGAATCTCTCAGATATTTTATTTCATTTCCTAAATTTTATTTAAATAAAATTTTACAAGCTTACAAACACGTGGCCGCAAAGTAATAAATTTTACAAAAAAAAAAAAAAAAAAAAAATAGTAAGTGAAAGCACCATTTGCCAAAAAGCCTTGTACACAAACGCATTGAATTAAAACAATGGATAGCTATATTTTCTACCATTTTGCACCATAAAAACTATTCAAGCATAATAAAAAAAACAGAGAAATGGTAAATAAATAAGAGAACTCACTTTAAAATACGCTGTGCATAATAAAAAAAACGAAATGAAAATTCTAATAAAACATTTCACAAATGTCTGCCAGCCACAGCATTTTGAAATCAATTGAAAAAGAAATGCCGACAAAAATAACTAGTCTAATAAAACGAACAGGAGCAATAACAACAACAGTATCAGTAGTGGAAGAAGCATCAAGGAATGTGGCAACACTCATATAGAGTATGTGTTTGTGTACGCGCCAATAATAAAAGTGGCAGCAATAATCCAATCCAGGGAGACAACCTGTCACAATGTACAAATTAAACTTCAAGGCATTCTATTGTGTTGTGTTGGGGATTTAAGTTTTATGACCAAGATTTGATTTTCCTTTTAAAGTCAATAAAAGTTAAGTAACTATAAGGATAATATATAGAAAACTAGATTTAATTTATTGAGGAATACCATAAATTTTAAGAAATTTAATAATTCTGCATTATTTATGCCTTTACCATTGTAAATCTATGCCTAAATAACTATAACACTAGAATCGTTCTCCCATGAACAACAACGGAGTTCTGAGTCTCTGTAGAGATCAAGTATTTAAGAACATAAAATGAAAGAGAGAATTAAATCTACTGCAAGAGCACGCAATGCACCCAAGTTACAATTGTTTACACAAAACATGTTTGTTTTGGTTGTAATTATATTATCACGAGCCAAAGTCACTGGAGATACTTAAATACTTACTTGTGTGTGAGAGTGTGTGTACATAAATTACCAACAAAATAAACAAACGGAGCATAAACAACAATCAAACAAATCCTACTCATGTGAAAAGAGCAACAGAAAAGTGCACTCTCACTCACCAACGAACATGCCTGCATACACAGGGATATTAAAACTCCCAGCATCACAACATACCACACACACAGACGCATATAAACAACAACTAACTGTACTAATGACTATTAAATCCGTGTGAGATATTGTGGCGCTAACACACAGAGGCACACTCTCATAACTACCCATACACACAGGTAGTAGTACAAGTGACAAAGAGACCCACAGAGAACTAAAACAAAGCAACTCTTTGCAGCAACAGGTGTTTGTTTGCCGAAAATAACAGTAGCAAGACAGACATTATGAGTATTATATGGGACCGAGTGTTTGTTTTGTATGTGTGTGCATATGTGTTTGTGGTTTACAACAAGAAACAATAACTAACCATCCGAGGAAAACCATAACATACGATACACGACGAAATTTTAATCGTAATAAAATGAAAGAAAGGTATGTGAAATGCAGCAGCAGCAAATAACGTCACAATGTTATAGTAGGCAGCGACGCAGCGTCACCTTCAGCATCAATTCTATTCCTACTGTGCTGCTGCGACTAAGATTTTTAGTTATTTTTTGTTGTGTTCGAAACACTTGACTTGTTTGATAAACGTCATAGACTTGTTTATGGTCGATTAATGACAGCAAACAAGAAACGATAGACAGATTGGTAGTGGCGCGCGCGCTCTTAACACAAATATCGATGAACCAGAAGAAGAAGATGCTACAAGATTTTTTTTGAAAATTATGTTTGAGATCATAACAGAAGTGGTGGTGCATACACATACAAATTGATTCTCTATGTCATAGAGATAGACAGAGAGAGAGTGTGCGGCCAAGTAGTAAACACAAATACAGATAAATATATTTCCCCCCATTGTTTTTAAAAGCAATGATGTCAATTTGGCGTTTTTTTTCAATTAAAATTGAAGAAATATTTCGTTCGAAGAAAAATAAGGCGTGCGTTTTTAAATAAATTGAGTTTCAAGGAAGTCAATAAGGTCAATAAAGAAAATATAAGGCATGCTTTTTTTTAATAAAGCAAAAAAATAATAAATATTTTTTTTAAGAAGCAAAAAGTTGTTGATTTCTTGGAAAATATTTTTTAAAGAAGCAATAAGCGTGTATTGTTTAATAAATATTTTTATACCTTTCAATGAACCTCAAGTCCTGCATTTTTTAATAACTATTTTTTCAATGAATCTCAAGGCTTGGATTTTTTAAAAAAAATTTTTTCAAAGACCCACAACAAAATCCACAAATTTTTGGCCTACAATTTTTTACATGAGTGATTTTTATCCCATCCCTTTATTGGCACCACTGCTTAATAGCTCTGAGATGAAATACGAAAAATAAAAACGATTACCATCCAAAACGTTGTCGTTGCTGCCGCCGACTACTTCATTGTGCCA
>NW_026884356.1:0-11227 GCF_032173495.1 Musca vetustissima | reverse complement strand
GGCAGACAGTACGTTATGCCAGATTTCGTGCAAATCGAAGGATATATAGGGACTTTGGTGAATTATTTACATGAAATCGGACGAAACTATATATGGGAGCTATATCTATATCTGGACCGATTTCCTCCAAACTTGGCAGACATCACTCTAGGCTTAATTCAGTACGTTGTGCCAAATTTCGTGCAAATCAAAAGATATATAGGGACTTTGGTGAACCATTTACATGAAATCGGACGAAACTATATGTGGGAGCTATATCTAAATCTGAACCGATTTCCTCCAAACTTGGCAGACATCACTCTAGGTTTAATTCAGTACGTTACGCCAAATTTCGTGCAAATCGAAAGATATATAGCGACTTTGGTGCACCATTTACATGAAATATATCGGACGAAACTATATATGGGAGCTATATCTAAATCTGGACCGATTTTCTCGAAACTTAGTAGACATCATTCTAGGTTCAATTCAGTACGTTATGCCAAATTTCGTGCAAATCGAAAGATATATAGGGACTTTGGGGCATCATTTACATGTAATCGTAAGAAACTATATATGGGAGCTATATCTAAATTTGGACCGATTTTTTGCAAACTTGGCAGACATCACTCTAGGCTTAATTCAGTACGTTATACCAAATTTCGTGCAAATCAAAAGATATATAGGGACTTTGGGGCACAATTTACATGAAATCGGACGAATCTATATATGGGAGCTATATCTAAATCTGGACCGATTTTCACGAAACTTGGCAGACATCATTCTAGACCTAAATGATTAGGCTGTACCAAATTTCGTGCAAATCGAAAGATATTTAGGGGCCGTTTACATTAAATCGGTTAAATATATATATGGGAGCTATATCTAAATCTGAACCGATTTTTCCCAATTTCAATAGGGTTCGTCCTTGGGCCGAATAAGTGACCTATGCCAAATTTCATCCAATTCGGATCATAAATGCGACCTGTACTTTGTTTACAATTTAACATTGACAGACAGACGGACAGACGGACGGACGGACGGACGGACTGACGGACATGCATAAATCGACTTAGAAAGTGATTCTCAAAAGGAACCATGTGTCTATCTCGATTATTTTTGCCTGTTACAAACATATGCACAAAGACATAATACCCTGTACCACAGTGTGGTGAAGGGTATAAAAATACTAGTGAATAATTATATAGAAAGATAAAAATATTATTTAAAAAATTATAAAATGAAATCATTTAATATTAAAATTGTAACTAATATAAATTTAATATATTTTGTTGCTTTTCGGCATAATGATGATGAAATTAATGGTGATTTGGTGTTTTGTTGTTTTTTTGTTATACCCTTCGCCACACTGTGGTACAGGGTATTATGTCTTTGTGCATATGTTTGTAACAGGCAAAATGAATCGAAATAGACCCATGGTTCCTTTTGAGAATATGCATAGAATCACTTTCTGAGTTGATTTACGCATGTCCGTCTGTCCGCCCGTCCATGTATTTTTGTTAACAAAGTACGGGTCGCATTTATGATCTGATGTGGATAACATTTGTCATATGTCACTTATTTGGCCCAAGGACGAACCCTATTGAAATTGGGAAAAATCGGTTCAGATTTAAATATAGCTCCCATATATATTTTCGTCCGATTTAAGGTAAATGGTGTACCAAGGTAACTATATATCATTCCATTTGCATGAAATTTGCATAGAGTACTGAAGTATGTGCAGAATGATGTCTGCTAAGTTTCGAGAAAAGCGGTTCAGATTTAGATATATCTCCCATATATATTTTCGTCCGATTTAAGGTAAATGGTGCACCAAAGTCCCTATATATCATTCGATTTGCACGAAATTTGTGCTGATTCGAAAAAATGATATGAGCTTAGTTTCCCAAAAATTTACTCAGATTTAAATATAGCTCTAATATATATTTTCGTCCGATTTAATGTAAGTTGTGCACTAAAGACCCAAAGATTGGCCGACCCTCACACAATTTCGTACAAGTTACTGAAGTTACTATAACCTTTCGTGTGTCAAGTTTTCTTAAAACTGGTTCAGATTTACATATAGCTCCTATATACTTTCGTCTGATTTTAAGTAAATAGTGTACTAAAGACCCATAACTAACTAACATAACTTTTGCCGATTGGCAAAACGGCCTACCGTTGGGAGAGTTTTAGTCGAGGTATTAACCTCCGCTATGCTCCAGCTCACAGCGTAGTTGGTAATCATCGCAGCAACACCACACCCAAGAGACACTGTATCCATTTAAAGTTCAATGTTGTTTCGGTTCAGGTCGGTATGAGGCGAATTATCTGGAAGAAAGCATATTTTAGAAATAGGTATTTTAACAATTTTATTTTTTATAAGAACAGATACCACCCTTGTATGTCCATCAGGTGCTGGATGAATGTTATCATAAGCCTTAATCCGGGGTCAATGACCCTTAATCCGAATTAAGCCTTAATCCGGCGTCTATGACCCTTAATCCGGATTAAAGGTCATTGAATCCGGATTCAGTATTAATCCGGATAAACTCTTAATCCGGGGTCAATGACCCCTAATCCGGATTAATCCTTAATCCGGGGTCAATGACCCTTAATATGGGGTCAAAGAGGCGTAATCCGGATTAAGCCTTAATCCGGATTAATCCTTAATCTGGGATTAACCCTTAATCCGGGATTAACCCTTAATCCGGGATTAACCCTTAATCCGGGATTAACCCTTGATCCGGGATTAACCCTTAAGCCCTAACCCCGGATTAAGGCTTAATTCGGATTAGGGGTCATGGAACCCGGATTAAGGCTTAATCCGGATTAGGGGTCATTAACCCGGGTTTAAGAGTTTATCCGGATTAAGCCTTAATCCGGGGTTCATGACCACTAATCCGAATTAAACCTTAATCCGCGGTCAATGACCATTAATCAGGATTAAGTGTAATAGTACCCCGATTAAGGCTTAATCCGGGTAAACCCTTAATTCGGGCTTAATGACCCTTCATCCGGGGTCAATGACCCTTAATCCGGATTAAGCCTTAATCCGGTGTCAATTCCACTTAATCCGGATTAAGGGTCATTGACCCCGGATTTCCAAGAAACTTAACACACATCATTCTAGACCTAATTCAGTACGAAGTGCCAAATTTATATGGGAGCTATATCTAAATGTGGACCGATTTACAGGACACTTAACACACATCATTCCAGACCTAATACAGTACGCTGTGCCAAATTTCGTGCATTAAATCGAACGATATATAGGGAATTTGGTACTCCATTTACATTAAATCGAACGAAACTATATATGGGAGCTATATCTAAATCTGAACCGATTTTTCCAAATGTCAATAGGTTTCGTCCTTGGCCCGAATAAGTGACCTATTCCAAATTTCAGCCAATTCGGATTATAAATGCGATCTGTACTGTGCCAAATTTTGTGCAAATCGAACGATATATAGAGACTTTGGTACGCCATTTGCATTAAATCGGACGAAACTATATATTGGAGCTATATTCGTCCTTGGCCCGAATAAGTGACCTATTCCAAATTTCATCCAATTCGGATCATAAATGCGACCTGTACTTTGTTTACAATTTAACATCTACAGACGGACAGACGGACGGACTGACGGACATACATAAATCAACTCAGAAAGTGATTCTATGCATATTCTCAAAAGGAACCATGTATCTATCTCGTTTCCTTTTGCCTGTTACAAACATATGCACAAAGACATAATAACCTGTACCACAGTGTGGTGAAGGGTATAAAAAGGGGGTTATATGGGGACTACCCCAAAAAGGGGGCAAATATTATAAGTTTTTGGTGGGGAGATTTGTTATCATATACTACTACAAAGTACCAAATTGCAGAGAATTCGGTAGAAAAACGCGCTCAAGAACCCCAAAATACCGAAAATTGGGGGTACCCTAATATGGGGGCTATCCGAAAAAATGAACCTATATTCATAATTTTTTATGGAGAGATTTGATACTTATTAAGAATTCAAAATACTAAATTACCTCTAATTCGGTGGAAAAATAGGATAAAAACCCCCAAAAATACGGAAAATTAGGAGTTGCCACCAGAAAAAGTGAACCTATATTCATAAGTTTTTGTGGAGGTATTTAGTGCCCAATAGAAACCCAATGTACCAAAATTCAGCGAATTCGGTTGAAAAACGCGCTCAAGAACCGCAAAATACCGAAAATTTGGGGTACCGTTGCCATCTTCGACAAAAGAACCTATGCAAAATTTCAGCACCCTATCTCAATTCCTTCAGAAGATAGCGTGATGACAACAGACGGACGAACATGGCTAAATTGTCTTAGAATTTTACCCTGATCAAGAATATATACTTTATAAGGTCGGAAATGAATATTTCGATGAGTTACAAACGGAAGGACAAAATTAATATACGGGTCATTAACACGGGATTAAGAGTTTATCCGGATTAAGCCTTATACCGGGGTTAATGACTCCTAATCCAAGTTAAGCCTTAATCCGGGGTCAATGACCCTTAATCCGGACTAAGTGTAATTGACCCCGGATTAAGGCTTAATCCGGATTAGTGTTCATTAATCATGGATTAATGGTTAATACAGATAAAGCCTTAATCCGGGGTCAATTACACTTAATCCGGATTAAGGCTTAATCCGGATGAAGCGTCATTGAACCTGGATTAATCCGGGATTAAGGCTTAATTCGGATTAAGTGTCATTGAACCCGGCTTAATCCGGATAAACTCTTAATCCCGGGTTAATGACCCCTAATCCGGATTAAGGCTTAATCCGGGGTAAATGACCCTTAATTCGGGATTAAGCATTAACCCCGGATTAAGGCTTAATTCGGATTAAGTGTCATTGAACCCGGATTAAGGCTTAATCCGGATTAGGGGACATTAACCCGGGATTAAGAGTTTATCCGGATTAAGCTTTAATCCGGGGTTAAGGCTTAATCCCGGGTCATTAACCCCGGATTAAGGGTTTATCCGGATTAAGCCTTAATCCGGGGTCAATGACCCTTAATCTGGATTAAGCCTTGATCCGGGGTAAATGACCCTTAATCCGGATTAAGCCTTAATCCGGTGTCAATTACACTTAATCCGAATTAAGGGTCATTGACCCCGGATCAAGGCTTAATCCAGATTAAGGGTCATTGACCCCGGATTAAGGATTAAGGCTTAATCCGGATAAACCCTTAATCCGGGGTTAATGACCCGGGATTAAGCCTTAACCCCGGATTAAAGCTTAAGAAACTGAACACACATCTAATTCAGTACGCTGTGCAAATTTCTGCAAATCAAAAGATATATAGGGACTTTGATACACCATATACATTAAATCGGATAAAAATATATCGGAGCAATATCTAAATCTGGACCGATTTTCAGGAAACTTAACACACATCATTCTAGACCTAACTCAGTACGCTGTGCCAAATTTCGTGCAAATCAAAAGATATATAGGGACTTTGATACACCATATACATTAAATCGGATAAAAATATATCGGAGCTATATCTAAATCTGGACCGATTTTCAGGAAACTTAACACACATCATTCTAGACCTAATTCAGTACGCTGTGCCAAATTTCGTGCAAATCCAACGATATATAGGGACTATGGTACACCATTTACATTAAATCGGACGAAACTATATATGTTAACTATATCTAAATCTGATCCGATTTTTCCAAATGTCAATAGGGTTCGTCCTTGGCCCGAATAAGTGACCTATTCCAATTTTCATCCAAATCGGATTATAAAAGCGACATGTACTTTGTTTACAAATCAACACCTTGTGGATTGGCATACCCGGCCCGGTCATGTCACAAATAATATTCATGATATGAGGAAAAGGTCCAGAAGAATATAAGAGGGCCTCTATATCAACGGGACTATCCAGCAGGATTACAGGATGAATACAGTCATCGGAGAACACTCACCACCTACAAAAGCTACTGAGACAAACCAGAGTGGTTTTGGCTCAATATTACAGGATGAATACAGTCATCGGAGAACACTCACCATCTACAAAAGCTACTGAGACAAACCAGAGTGGTTTTGGCTCAATATCTGTCCGTCAAGTTGTAATAGTCCACATAACACGCTACTCCACTTCAATTGCCCAGCCAAACCTACTCTCCTAACCCCTTCTTTGCTATGCACGCAACATTTTTAAACCTGAAGTTAGAAGGTTCCAATGGAAATGCCATTATAGCTTCAAAATATCGAATTGCGAACGTTACAGCTATATAGGAGCTTCATATCGACGTTTGCCAATAAAATTATTTAATTTATAACATTATTAAATTTAAATCTAACCGAAAGAATTGTGTCTTAGTTTTAAAGGCTTTC
The DNA here is from genome assembly GCF_032173495.1 of Musca vetustissima. NCBI lineage: Eukaryota > Metazoa > Arthropoda > Insecta > Diptera > Muscidae > Musca > Musca vetustissima. The sequence goes on along the minus strand of NW_026884356.1, from coordinate 4,873 downwards.
GCGGAGGAATATCGGTCCATACCATTTTTGGTGATTGTTTTAGTCTACTATTTTTAGCCCGGCTTCCACGCCAACCCCATTTTTGTATAGACCTCCAATGACCAATACAATCTTGGTTAAAGTTCTTCAGCGGTCATTTATTTAACAAATTAAAATTTCAAATGAATAACTGACTAAGAATTATTTTATCTTTATAGAATTTTGTCTATTATATAAAAAAAACTAATTAAAAACAATATTTCTATTTCAATATTAACATTCATATGTCTAAATATAATAAATCTGCATTGTCCAATATTAAATGGTTTCAAATAACTTCTATAAAGGTGTTGAGTTTTTGTTGAATGTTAAAAAAAAAAAAAAACAAAAACGAAATAATAAAATTTTGTTGTACAAATTAATTGCATAACATTTATTATAACAAATTGTTACTCAAAAAACAAAATACACAAAAAGTATATATACAAATCTCAAATCAACAAATATTGTTTAATTTGAGACTTGTGCCATTGTTGGGATGTAGAAGAAACAAGAAAATGAAAAAAAAAAAAATAAAATAAACGTAACGAAAACATTTTAATCGACCTCCTGCACAGCAAAATATCTCTACGCAAAAAAAAAATAAATGTGGGTTTGTCAGTTTATATGGCAATTTGTTTGCCAGCTATATGACTCAGTGGTCTGATATCCAGGTGTTGATTAAGATGTTCGAACTGAAGTGTTACCAAAGGAGTCTTGCCATTGCCAATGGAATCAGTGAAGTGTGAAATGTAAAGAATTGAATATTTAAATGGGACAGATATTGACATATGGTATTCTTATAATTTTTCAATTTACGTTATACGTATTGAAATTATATAAAATCGTTAGAGCTTTGATAAAAAATTGAATTTAAATGTTCTGTTGGTTCATGTTTTCATTTTCCGTCAATCGTCAGCTATTTTTTATGACGAAATTTGGTTGATTTTTCTGCCATATGATATCAATGATCAAATCCCGTAAGGAACGTACAAAAATCGGACGGGCCCCCTATATGATACCCTTCATTACTGTAGGTATTTATAATAAATGTCCTAACATTCTTACTGTAATCTACTGTAATAAGGGGTTATTCATTTCGTGGTATCAAAAGTATAATGCTGGAATTCAAAATAGTTAAGATGTTCCACTGCAAATATAGCTGTTGTAAGTGTTGTCTTATACCTGTATGTCGCGATTCCTTGTCGTTCTCAGGAATTAGGACTGCCTTGCGGGAAAAAAGACATCCATTATTATACCTGTTAAATCCGCACTATAGGGACTTGGGTGGTTGGCAGATACAGTGCAATGCGATTCTCCCGATAGAGTCAGTGCGTCCAATACGCACTCGTGAGCAATAAAATAAAAGAAATAAAACACAATATGTTTATGAATAAAAGGTTCGACCAATGCCGATATATATATTTATTGGTAAACAATATTACCTTTATTGTACAACGATATGTACGATGACTTACTATTTAAGCCCGATCACAACAATATGTGTGGCCAGTCGAAAGGTTACAACGATAGTTATCAAGTAATAATAACAATGTTTGTTGACATATAGATGCCTTAAGGTGGCGCAAACGCAAAATGTCAACAAATGTCCGTTGAAATCTGTCAGCCTCATACTATTACAAGGGTGTAATAAAAGGGAGTAGACAGATTTCAACGGCTACGGCATTTCAAATTAAAGGCTAACTATTTAACTATTTTAAACAGCGAATCTTGCTTAAACATTTGCCGCCTCCCTTGAAACATCCATATGTTTTAACAAATACAATAAATTATAAAAAACGGCATAGCGCATGGTGAGCAAAACCTTTTACATTTTTTCAAATATTTTTTTTCCAATTTTTTTTTCATCATTTTTTTTACTTTTTTTCAAATAACAAGCTTACATGCTAACGATAGGGCCATTAGGGACCCCGCGATTATATAGATCATCAATGACCTGTTGTTCGAATGGGCCATTAGGGACCCCGCGGTTGTGTGAGGCCAGAAAGGACCTGTGGTACGAAAGGGCCATTAGAGACCCCTCGAAACGATAGAGCCATGAAGGACCCCGCGAAACGAATGAGCCATTAGGGGCCCCGCGAAACGAAAGGGCCATTAGGGACCCCGCGATATGTGAGCCAAATTGTGTTAGGTTTGTTGAGGGCCGCCTTACAACGATTCCGTACGATTTACGAAAAGAATTTATGTTATAGGACCAGTAATTATCCAGCCGAATTTTGTATTTTGAGCGAGCAGCGATCCAGACGAAAGTCGAAAACTATGATTTTTTACTATTTGTGGATACAAGTCTGCTCCTATCAAAATATCTACTGGACGAGATTCAATGAAGTCGGGATCTGCCAAAACTATATTTGACAAATCCGATTTAAGGTCCGATGTAATCGAAGAGGATGGAAGATTTCCCGATATGGAATCTACTACCAAGGCCGACGTTTCCAAACTGTAAGACCTATTAGAACGACTGTTAAGTTTCAACGAGCACATTTTTCGACATGTAGTAGCGACAGTACAATTTACTCCGCGAATTGTCGAAATTGTGGATTTGACCTGTAGGTTCAATTTCTTCTGAAGTCGTTCGGAAATTAAAGACGACTCAGAAGCCGGATCTATTAGTGCTCGAGCAGGATAACAAGCACCATGGTTAACAATATTGACCATGGCTGTTCCCAATAGAACTGCTTTGTTCTGCGCAGCGTGAAATGTCTGTCGAATAGCAGTGACCGCCGATGCGGGTGGGCCGATCACAGTGGAAGAGGACGAATGACTACCATTAACATTTAAATTGCGTGGTCGAAAAGCTGGTGCCGAAGACGATAAATTAGAATTTACAGGAGTCACCATCTGACTCGGAGAGCTCACAATAGAGCTATATCTGTGCAATAGAGTGTGATGTCTCTGATTGCACTTTCGACAACAACGACTATTACAATTTTTGACTTCGTGTCCCCTACGAAGACAATTAACACACAGACGATGCTTTTTGACCAATTTAAATCTATCGACAGGTGTACAATTTACAAACCGATAGCAATAATGTATTGTATGTTGCTCTGAACAAAGAACGCAACATGAATCAGGCGACGAACGAGGATTGGAAGCTACCCAGTGGGAAAATGGAGAATGCATTACATTGATAATGAATAATTTCTTGCATTATATGATTTACATTACAGAATTTGTCTAAAATATTCGAGAAAAGAATGCAATTTGAGAAAAAAATGATTATAACATTATTGTTATGGAATGCATTATATTATTCATCCCAATAGAAGCGAAATGGTAATTTCATTTGACGAAATCTGCAAATTGATTACCGTCTATATTCCAGAATCTATACATAATGGAATGTGTAGTTTCATAGTTTTTTTCTTGTTTTTTTTTTTTTGTGTCCCGTTATTTTCGGGCGACTTCATGTCGCGTTATTGTTGAAATTTGTAAATTTGTTTAGTTTTGTTTCATTTGTGTGACAGTGAAGACGTAAGTTTATAAAATGTATTCAAAGCGACATTGGAGGCGTTTAATATCACATAAAAATAAACGTTGTGCAAGTGCATCAAATGAAAATAATTTAATTTGTGCAAGTGAACAAAATATTTGTGTAGAAGAAATTCCTACTTTGAATATAGAAAACGAAGAAGAAGAAGCAGAAGAAAGTTTTGACCGCAGATTAACAAATTGGGCAGTGAAACATAATATATCTAGAGAGTGTTTTGATGACTTATTAAAAGTTTTATCTTCCGAAAGTCTGTCAGTTAATATGCCAGTGTCATCCAAATCCTTAATTAGAAACCAAACATGTACCCTTAGGACAGTGACACCTGGTTCATATCTGCACATTGGACTAAAAAATCAACTGTTAAAACTCGAAAGTATAATAAAACATTGCGATAACATTTATTTAGATATAAATGTGGATGGAATTCCACTCTATAAATCTTCTAGTTTGGCACTATGGCCAATTTTGGCAAGAATTGCCGATAACCCGAGAGCTAAAGTTTTTCCAATTGGAATTTATTTAGGAACCATAAAGCCGTTTAGTGTAAATAGTTATTTACACGACTTTCTTAAGGAATTCAATGATTTAAAAGAAACTGGTCTTCAACTTGGAGAATTAAATATTTCAATAAAAATAAGAAGCTTTATCTGTGATGCTCCCGCACGCGCGTTCCTTTGTCAAACCGTTGGTCACAATGCCTTAGAGGGATGTTGCAAATGTACGCAAATAGGTAGGCGACTAGAAAATAGAACGGTTTTTAGTACGACAGTTGCATCTCCCCGAACTGATGAAGATTTTAAAGATAGAAAAAATGTCAGTTTCCATAGACTAAGTATACTGAGGAGAGTGCAGTAAAATATGATAGAAAAGGAGTAATAACATCTCTAAATCTTCCAGGTATTCTATTTAAGTTTGAAAGGTGCCGATAAATTTTGTTTTGTTAAATCTGGATTCGCAGTAGAAATAAAACATTTCTCTAATGACGAAAATAAACTCTTTATAGTTGGACATAAAATTTTGAATTGCACAAATTTTTATACGGAGCACGATGCAATCATTAGAAATTGGAATATTTTTAAGCGAAGGATGCACTTGCACAACTGCTGAACAGTTTAACTGTGATGATATATTATATAAATTAATTCGATTGCCATACCAAAATAAATTTGTATTCCTCCCAATTCTCCATAAACAGAATTAAATTCTCAAGATTGATACCAAACCAAAACTTTTAAAATGTCTATAATAAAAAAACAATTTGTGTCACCTCTTGCACCCCAGAACGCAATACTTCAAACTGACGAAAATAAAAAATCAGGTAAAATACTTTAAATATAT
>NW_026884355.1:0-11027 GCF_032173495.1 Musca vetustissima | reverse complement strand
ACCATTTACATGAAATCGGACGAAACTATATATGGGAGCTATATCTAAATCACTCTAGGCTGAAATCGTGCAAATCAAAAGATATATAGGGACTATATATGGAAACTATATGTGAGCTATATCTAAATCTGGACCGATTTTCTCGAAACTTGGTAGACATCATTCCAGGCTCAATTCAGTACGTTATGCCAAATTTCGTGCAAATCGAAAGTTATATAGGGACTTTGAGGCACCATTTACATGAAATCGGACGAAACTATATATGGGAGCTATATCTAAATTTGGACCGATTTTCTCCAAACTTGGCAGACATCACTCTAGGCTTAATTCAGTACGTTATGCCAAATTTCGTGCAAATCGAAAGTTATATAGGGACTTTGAGGCACCATTTACATGAAATCGGACGAAACTATATATGGGAGCTATATCTAAATCTGGACCCATTTTCTCCAAAATTGGCAGACATCACTCTAGGCTTGATTCAGTACGTTATGCCAAATTTCGTGCAAATCAAAAGATATATACGGACTTTGGGGCACCATTTACATGAAATCGTACGAAACTATATATGGGAGCTAAATCTAAATCTGGACCGATTTTCTCCAAACTTGTTAGACATCATTCTAAGCTCAATTCAGTACGTTATGCCAAATTTCGCGCAAATCGAAAGATATATAGGGACTTTGGGGCACCTTTTACATGAAATCGGACGAAACTATATATGGGAGCTATATCTAAATCTGGACCGATTTTCTCCAAACTTGGCAGACATCACTCTAGGCTTAATTCAGTACGTATCTTAGCTTGGGGTTGCTTTGCCTGCCTTGGGGGGTTTAATTTTCCTGTTTACCGCTTCCTATCATCGTTCGTTCGTTCGTTGTTCACTTTTTCTGTTAGGGGTGTCAAAATTGTCTCTGCTGTTTTTTGGCGCATGTCCAATGAGGTCATTATGTGAGAGGGAAATTTTTTGGAAATATTTTTTTTTAATTTTTTTTTTCAAAATAAAAAAAATATTTTTTCGAATTTTTTGAAAATTTTTATTTAAAAAAAAGTTTTTTTTTTGTTTTGGTTTTTTTTTTTTTTTTTTTTTGATAATTTTTGGATGTCTTATAATTTTTGTTTGGAGCTGCTGCTTGTCGGCTAATTTTGTGGCTCTCTATCTCTCTTTCTTAAAGTCTATCCTTGCGCACTTGCCGCTCCTGGTTCGTATTCACCCTACAACTACTACCATGGCTTTGGCAAATCCACGAACCCAATATTCGATTCAGTTTGTCTTCAGCGCTCGTTGCGTTTATACCGTTATTTAATATAAGTTTTTTTCTCTTCGCCAAAACGTAGAAGAAAGAAAGAAAAAAATCAATCTTAAAGAAGCAAAAAAAAATAGTCGTTTTATTTCGAAATTCTTTAATATTGGTATTGAAATTCTCTCTCTCCTGCATATAACGGTTTCACTAGCACCAATAACTCTCACTTACTCTCTCTCTACAATATTCTCCTTTGGTTAATTATTGAGAAAGTTACCGTTAAACAAAATCCGTACACACATACACTACTACCCTTTTCTTGGTGGTTGACGCAAATGGTGTATGTGTGAGTGAGCGCGCGAATGTGTGTGTGTTAGAAATAAGAGTTATCGAATTCCAACTACAGCCAACTTCAGTCAGTTAGATTTGAAAGCTATAGCAGCAAACTGTCATTACACGACACAAGACAACTACGCATAAATCCGCAAAACGTGTGATTCACTCAAGAAGAAACGTGTGTAGTGAGAAGAAAAAAAATTAGAAAAAAAATAAAAAAATAAATCTCAAAAAAAGAAAATCGCAAACCGTCTGCCAGGGACTGTTGAATATTTTCGCTAACAAAAATAAAACAACAATAATTTTTTTTCTAGGGAATTGTTTGATATTTTTGGTAACTCTAGAAGTAGTAGCAGCAGCACAGAAACCATCCAAAAAGTTTACAATAATAGTAGAAAAAATAAAAATAACAAAAAAGAATTTTGTAAAAATTTAAAAAAAGTGTAAAATTTATAAAAAAAAATCCCTCTTTGGAATTTTTTTGTAAACAAAATAAAGCGCTAAAAACACCTCTCGAGCATATCTTTGAAACAAAAATATAAAATTATCCTCAACCAACAACACCTGCATCCTTTAAATATCACAAAACAAAAAACAACACCTTGCTCTCCACGCCGCTCTCTCAACAACAACTTGTGGTTTTGAAACGTAACAAAAAAAAAAAAATATCTCTACAATAAAAAAATAACAACAACAAACAAGTGTTCTACCCCCCTCGTGTGATTTAAACAAATATCTACGCTTCGAAACAATCTCTACCCTTGGGCATTTTATTTTTCTTGACTGCCGTAGCATCAGCAGCAGCCACCACCACCACCAATACCAATACACTCATCGTATTCAATCTTTTCGGAGTCCGTAACAAAACAAGAAGTCCTTAGTCATCATGTTGATTGGATTAGTACGCGATTCTGTTATGCAGTGCTTCTGCCATACATGCCGGGCACCCATACTCCCAGCTGGTAAGATTTTGCTCCCCTTAAGAATTTATCTCATTTAAAGCTCCACCATATGGAGATTTGTTTTTTGTTGTAATTTATTTTTTTTTTCAACTGTATTTAACATTTACAACCATGATTTTTTTGCAATTGGTTGTTGTAAATAATGAAAAATAAACCGGAAAGCAAAAACCATTATTTTTGTAGGGAAAATTAGAAAAAATTCCCCTAAAAATAGGCATTGAAAAAATAAGAACTAAATAAGAGTGCCTAAAAATAGGCTTTAAACAATATGTATTATGTTTCCATTGTCTGCAGAAGAAAAATCTGTTTTACCCATAAAAATAGGCATTACAAAAAAATAAAAATTAAAAGAGAGTACCTAAAAATAGGCTTTAAATAATATATTTTATGTTTTACACCGCCTGCAGAACAAATTTATTTTTTACTCCTGAAAATATGCATAGGAAAATGTCAGTATTTATTATTTATTATTGAGCAACAATGATAGTATGCCTAAAACTAGGCACCCAAAAATATATATTGTATTTTACAACTTCTTCGGAATGCCAATCATTTTAACCCCTAAAAACAGGCATTAAGGTTGTGTGCCTAAAAGTGCGTTATACATTGAGGTAATATATTAATTGTTTTACACAGTCTGCAGAAAAAAATTATGTTTTTACTCCTAAAAATAGGCATTGAAAAATGTCAGTATTTATTTTTTAAGCATGAAAGATAGTGTGCCTAAAACTAGACACTAAAAATATATATTTTATTCTCCACCTTCTTTGAAATGCAAATAATTTGTACCCCGAAAAATAGACATTGATAAATATCAATATTCATTTTTGAGCAACTAAGATTGTGTGCCTAAAAGTAGACATTAAATAGTATATATTTCTTTCAATCTTCTGCAAAGTAAAAATTAATTTGTACCCCTTTAAATAAACAATTGTCCCAAATAATAATCGATATTGTGAGCGCCTAAAATCAAGGTTCAACTAATACATATTATTGTACACCTACAGAAGGACAGCATTTTTACCCCTAAAACTAGGATTTGTATAATTAAAATATTTTATTGTTTCAGCAGTTAATATAGTGTGCCTAATAGTAGGCTTCAAAAAAATTATATATTATAATCCACCTTCTTTTTTACCCCTTGAAATAAAAAAATGGCCTAAAAATATACTTTTAAAATTATTTCGCCCCTAAAAATAGGCATTGAAAAAAGGTCAATATTAATTTTTGTGCAATTAAGATGTTGTGCCTAAAAGTAGGCTATAAATAGTATATATTTATTTTACATCTTGTACAGAATAAAATTAATATTTATATCTTGGAAGAAACATTTGCCCTAATAACAATTGAAATTGTGTGCACCTTCTACAGAAGATAGCGATTTTTAACCCTAAAAATAGGCCTTGTATAATAAAAATATTATAATATTCCGGCAATATAGTGTGCCTAATAGTAGGCTCTAAAGAAAAATATAATATAATCCACCTTCTGCAGAACAAATTTTATTTTTACCCCTTGAAATAAAAAAATGACCCGAAAAATATGCTTTTCAAATTATTTCTACCCCTAAAAATAGGCATTGAAAAATTTAAATATTCACATTTGAGCAACTAAGACTGTGAGACTAAAATTAGGCTTTATATCGATATTGTGTGCGCTTAAAATTAGTCTTTAAATAATTAATATTATTGTAAAATCAAGATTGTGTGCTTAAAAATAGGCCTAAAAGACTACAAAGTATGTGTGCCTCTAAAAATAGACCCCCAAGGCTATGGTGCCTAAAATTGGGATTTAAACGTCAATATATTTCTGTATGTCGCCTTTACAGAATATAATCATAGTGCACCCCCAAAAGTATACCAAGCTTATATAATTTTAAATGAAGTAAAAACAAAAATTAAAAAGTCATTGGATTCTATTAAAATATAATATTAATAAATATTATAAAAAAATCAATAAATAAAAATATACTTCTAAAAGTGGGCTTCAAATAATTTCGAAAATATATTGTTTATTCTACAGAAAAAAATATTTTTTTACCCCTTAAAATAGGCTTTGTATAATTACAATAGCAATGTTTTCTGCAATGAATTTTTCCTTCCGAAAAGTAGACTAAAATAAATGTCATGCTCCCTCCCCCTGAAAATATGCAAAGCTTATATAATTTTAAAAATCTGTAAAAAACTCCATAAAAGTATGCTTTAAACGATTTTAGTAATTATTGTCCACTATCTGCGCAAGAGAATTATTTTTTTTTTGTCCACACACAATATTGACTAATGCTATACTTTGATCAATTGATTCAGAGATTCAGAAAGTGATAAATCGAAAATAAATTTACACGTCTCTACTTTGTCAAATTGCCTCCTAGATGTATACTACGGAAGATGAAAAATAAATAAAAAATCCATATTGATCATAATAAGAACATTACAATAAAACCGCATTAAAAATCATTTAAAAACATACAAGAACTTCCTAAAAATATGCAATCTTTTTATTTTCCTATTATTGCCTAAAACTATACTTTGGTTTTCAGGGCACGATTCAAGTATTAATAGCATTTTTTTTTAAATATTCGAATAAATTTATATAACTTTGTATACCAAAGTATTTCTAAAAATATTATTTGGTTCCAAAATTTTTAAATAGCTTAAAAGTATGCTATGGCGATCAAAAAAGCCTTTGCCTTCATATTGTTTTTAAATTCAGGACCTTAATTCCCAAAAATACCCATTCAATATCATTAAAAAAATATACTAAACGAAGGAACACCCTGAAAATGTGCAATATTAATTAATCGCACACAACATTGCCTAAAACTATACTTCGATCACATGAAGTATAGTACATTATCATTGTTAAACAAATTATTTAAAATAAAATCAAATAAAATATTCACTATATAATTGTACCGAAAATGCCCCGGCTCTAAAATTATACTTATAATTAGGTATCAAATGACTTCCTAAAAATAGACAATATTAATAATTATATGTCGTTGCCTAAAACTATACTATGATCATATGATGTATTATATTATTCTGTGGTTAGTTTTTGAATTCAAGGTATATACATGCTTTAAAAAATCCATCACAATCATAAAAGAATTGCAATTTATGTAAATTACCTAAAAGTATGCTATGCAAAATTTATTTGAGGCAAATAAACTAACTTTTTAAAAATAGACAATAAACATATTTATAGATAATTACTGAAACATATTCTTTGGACTCCATATGCCTATATATATATTTGAGCCTATAAATATTCTAGATTTTATTGTAAAATAAAATATATTCGAGTGCTCACTTACAGACTGCTTTGATAATTTTTTGGATATTTTATTAATCCTAATACTTATTTTAATAACATTCAAATCTGAGCATAAATTTTTCCCTATATTCTTGCTACAATAGTTTTGTAGAGAACCCGTATATTTCTGTCTCCAATTTACTGCTACAGATTTTGTATTTTATAACACCTACAAATATACTATAGTATATTTAAAAATATTACATAAATGTCCATTTAGACAAATGATCAGTAAATAACAAACTTTGCAGCATCTTCGGCCAGTGAATTATCTGAAATTTATTAAGTAAGATAAAGAATATCTTATCCGGAATATCTGCCTTTAAATTTACTGACGTAGCCCAAATTGCTACGTGACGTGTCGTGTATAGTGTTTCAAAATTGCATATTGTTCGGAAAATAAATCGAAACAAAATAATGAAGCATACTTTTAGGAATACATAATACAAATTTTGAATTATAATTACAAAAGTCATCCAAATTGCATGAAATAAATAAATGTATGGTACTTCCGAATGACATTTTTTGGAAAGAAAATGACTCTACAAAAACTATTGCATACTTCTGGGGGTATATTTATTTTATTAACAATAATATATTTATAACTTATAATCGCAAATATAATAGAGAGTAATTGCTCTGGCTACTGAGGCCTTAAGCTAAATTTGAGAATATATTTATAATAGATGGACCTGTATTGGGAATAAATATTGGTCTTGGATGAATATCAGCATTGCTGAAGAAGGGATTAATTATACCAACTTCAAATCCCAATATATTTTTTCATCCTTAAATGTTGATGTAAAAATCTGTAGAATCCTAAAACGTATTTGACAACAAAAGAAACAACTACAAACAATTTTGCATATTTTTAGGAGTATTTTATGATATTGCATACTTTTGGGAGTATATATTGGCAGTAATAAAGAATATATATTAAATGTATCTACATCAAGTTTGTATGATGTCGATTATTTTTTAAAAATCAATTCAAATTTTCATTTCAATTTTATAGCATACTTTTGAGCGCAATCTATTATTATCTTAGTAGCCCAAATTGTTTCTGCGATGGTGTGTGGTATTTCGAATGGCATATTTTTGTAAGGAAAAAGATTATAAAAAATATTGCATACTTTTTGGAGGATATATTGGCATTGGATAATTATCATCATTACTAAAGTTGGTGTTAAATGTATCTACACCAAGTCGGAATGATGTCAATTATTTTTTTTTTCAAAAAAATTATTTCAATTTCTATAGCATACTTTGTAGCGCAATATTTTATTTCGTATTCAAATTGAATTAAGATTATTATAGTAGCCCAAATGTTCCTGTGATGGTGTGTGGTATTTCGAATGTCATAAATGTAATAAAAAATAATAATATGAAAAAATATTGCATACTTTTAGGAGTTATTATAATATTGCATACTTTTGTGAGTATATATTGACTAGAGATAAATTTAAACATTTGCTGGAGTATGAATTAATTATATCAACTCCAATCTCCATGATGAAGTAATTTGATTTTTATAGCATACTTTTGAGCGCAATATTTCATTTTATTTAATTCACCATTAAATGGTATTATACATTACTGTAGTAGCTCAAATAGTGCCTGAGGAGGTGTGTGGTATTTCAAACTTATATATTTTCGGTAAGAGAAATAAAAAAAAACTACGGAAAATATTGCATACTTTTAGGAGCACATTATAGTATTGCATAGTTTTGGGAGTAAATTGTGGTCAAATATGTGAGCTTACAAAAAATAAAAACTATATAAAAAATATATTGCATACTTTTAGGAGTTATTAACATATTGCATACTTTTAGGATTTATTATCATATTGCATACTTTTAGGGGTATATTATTATTTTTATTCCTGAAGTAGGGGTATAATTTACCGCTAACCAATGCCAAGTGACCATAATGTCAATCATCGTCCAGCTTAAAATATCATAATATAACTATAGCATATTTCTAGGCGAGAAATGTATGTGTGAGCTTATTACACTAGATTAAGCGTCATCATTATCAAAAAAATAATATTCCAGCCCAAAGAAAAACCAAAAGATCATGGCATCATGAAAACATGACAACATCAGTAATTCCATTTATTCCACCATATATGCAGACACATACATATATAATGGCCTCATTACAGTTTATTACACAAGAACTTAACCACAAATACATGAGCATAAAATATCCTTTTGAAAGCAGCCCGAAAAAAAGGACATCACATTAATGAAATGCGACAAAAATTCATTGTTGGTGTTTTTGTTGTTGAAATTTTTATTGAACTCTTCAACGCACCAAAGCCACCAATACATGGCACATTGTATTTGGTTGTCAATATGTGTGTGCCTTGTTATACGGTATTTAATATTTTATGACCTGCAATAAAGAGCGAATATAACTGGTGGAGTGTGAGATATGGATGACTAAGAGGAGTAATTGTTCTGTCAAACGATCAGATCCGCCATTTAGTCCACAATTTTTTTTAACCACCAAATATTATTGCATACTTTTAGCGGTTATGTTGCATGGCAAATAATATTTATTGCCTACAAATTGGCTGAGAGTAGGAACATGATTGTTTTCCATATGTGATTTGTTGTAATGACTTGGTAAAAATCACAGTAAAAATTAAAAATTCTGGCCCTCAGGGTTCTGAACAAAAAATCCGAATTACTAATTATAATCAATTTTAATAATAAATTAGTTTTGTAATACATTTTTTGTTTTTCTCCAAAGGACAATTCAATGATTTATTGCTGCTATTGAATGGAAAATAATTATAGCCTACCTTTAGGGGTTGAAAAAAAATGGAATTGAAAATAAAAACCCCAACGACGACGACAAATATGTCGCGTCAATTACTAATTCATATTTAATGACTAATCAATAATAGTCGCTAGGTGGTGGCCAGCTAGTGACGATGGTCAGCCAGCTAGGTTTAGGTGTGGCCACTGCATGTGGCCCTTGAACTGGCCTTAGCCTCAGACAAGTGCCGATTGTTTTTTCATAGTTTTCAAAATGGTTATTGTTGTTGTACTAGTGATGTAAGCGAACAGAAAAAAACTACCCCTAGAGGTAATTTTTTTCAAACCCCATTGCATTGCGTTTTGAGCTTTTCTTTCATTCTTTGTTTGTTTTTTCTCCAACTCCCTCAAAGTAGGCAATAAATAACGAATTCTATATTTGTTCGCTTTGATGTATACTATGTGTATAATTTTTTGTTTTTTTCTACAACTACTCACTACCTTTCTAAGGACCTTCTCCTCCTCCCCTCTACAAAAAAATATTAAATTTTTTATGGCTCCAAATTGTTAGCATTCCGCTTTCTCTTCACTGTTGTGTATATGTTGAGCGCCAACCAGGCGCCTCTATTATGTTTTATTTTTGTAATTGTTGTTGTTGCTTTTGGATGACTAACAACCATGAATGTCTGTTGTGTTCTGAAATGGATATATAAAGTGGAGGTTTGTTAAGCGGTGAGTCATCATCAGAACGGACGGACCGACTTCGGTTTGGAGGTAGATAGGGCTGAAAAACTAACAACAACATGAAAAAAAAATAATACTAAATGGAGTGTGTAAAAATGGAAGGACAATAAAAGAATTTTCATTTCAATTAGTTTTCAGTCTTTTTCTACTTTTTTAATAGAATTGAAATTTTGATGAGAAAAACATTTTTTATAAGGCATACTTTTATGGATAAAATTTAATATTCTACGTCTATATGAGGCGTGGATTTTTTGAATAGTTTTTCCAGCCTCTATAAGAGGCGTGGATTTTTTAAATATTTTTTTTCAGACACTTTTTCCTAGACCTACAAGAGGCGTGGAGTTTTTAAATAATTTTTTCCGGACTCCATAAGAGGCGTGGATTTTTAAATAATTTTTTCCGGACTCCATAAGAGGCGTGGAGTTTTTAAATAATTTTTTCCGGACTCCATAAGAGGCGTGGATTTTTAAATATTTTTTTTCAGTCACTTTTTCCTAGACCTACAAGAGGCGTGGAGTTTTTAAATAATTTTTTCCGGACTCCATAAGAGGCGTGGATTTTTAAATAATTTTTTCCGGACTCCATAAGAGGCGTGGATTTTTAAATAATTTTTTCCGGACTCCATAAGAGGCGTGGATTTTTAAATAATTTTTTCGGACTCCATAAGAGGCGTGGATTTTTAAATATTTTTTTCAGACACGTTTTCCTAGACCTACAAGAGGCGAGGGTTTTTAAAATAATTTTTTTTTCGGACTCCAAAAGAGGCGTGGATTTTAAAAATAATTTTTTTCCGGGCTCATAAGTGGCGAGGATTTTTAAAATAATTTTTTCCGGACTCCATAAGAGGCGTGGATTTTTAAAATAATTTTTTCCGGACTCCATAAGAGGCGTGGATTTTTAAAATAATTTTTTTCCGGACTCCATAAGAGGCGAGGATTTTTAAAATAATTTTTTTCCGGACTCCATAAGAGGCACCTATATAAGGCGTGGATTTTTAAAATAATTTTTTTCCGGACTCCATAAGAGGCGTGGATTTTTAAAATAATTTTTTTCCGGACTCCATAAGAGGCGAGGATTTTTAAAATAATTTTTTTCCGGACTCCATAAGAAGCGAGGATTTTTAAAATAATTTTTTTTCCGGACTCCATAAGAGGCACCTATATAAGACGTGGGTTTTTAAAATATTTTTTTCCGGACTCCATAAGAAGCGAGGATTTTTAAAATATTTTTTTCCGGACTCCATAAGAGGCGTGGATTTTTAAAATAATTTTTTTTCCGGACTCCATAAGAGGCGAGGATTTTTAAATTAATTTTTTTCCGGACTCCATAAGAGGCACCTATATAAGGGGTGGATTTTTAAAATAATTTTGTTTCCAGACTCCATAAGAGGCGAGGATTTTTTAAATAATTTTTTTTCCGGACTCCATAAGAAGCACCTATATAAGGCGTGGATTTTTAAAATAATTTTTTTTCGGACTCCATAAGAGGCACCTATATAAGGTGTGGATTTTTAAAATAATTTTTTTTCGGACTCCATAAGAGGCACCTATATAAGGCGTGGATTTTTAAAATAATTTTTTTTCGGACTCCATAAGAGGCACCTATATAAGGCGTGGATTTTTAAAATATTTTTTTTCGGACTCCATAAGAGGCGAGGATTT
>NW_026884354.1:0-11151 GCF_032173495.1 Musca vetustissima | reverse complement strand
AGAAGCAAATGTTAGATAGAACGGGTTAACAGAAATTTAAGCCCAAAGATCGCGAAACTCGTCATTGCGAAACTGGCAGTATTTAGCTAAAACCGCTAGAAACCGTAGAATTTGCCTTAAACAATTCCTGCCACAGGATGATCAATGAACACCCCAGTGTGATGTTGTTTGGTGTAAATCAACGAGGAAAAATTTAGATCAAATTAAAGAAAATATTATGAATGAAGACGTTAGAGGCTTTAGTTTGGTTAGAAAAAGTGCAGACAATCGACAACGTAGCGCACAACAATACAACAAAAATGATACAGATTCTAAGCGAAAACAAGCGACTATGTCGTAATAAAAAATATCGACAACAGGCCTATTCTGTAAGAACTTAGCAACTAAGTCATCCGCGCGTAAAGAGTTAATAATAAATAAAATCAACAAAGCTAACCACCACTGTGTTTGAATTTCTACACTACAATAGGAAGGAGAATACCTTCAACTTTTCTACAGAAAGTAGAATACCTGCATTTCTTCCACAGGAAGAAGAATACCTTCAGCGCTTCCGCAAGAAAAATACGTGCAGCTCCGCTATAGGAAGAAGAATACCTCCAGCTTTTTCAAAGAAGCGGAACATCTGCAGCGCTTTCAAAAGAAGAATAATGTCTGCAGTTCTTTCACAGGGAGAAGAATACCATCAATCATCTACACGATGAAAAAAATATACAGCTCTCCTATATGAAGGAAAATACCTCCAGCTTTCCTATAGGAAGAAAATTAACTACTGACTGTCCATAGGAAAAAGAATAGATGAAGCTCTTCCACAGGAAGAAGAATACCCGCAGCTCTTCCACAGGAAGCAGAATACCTGAAGCTCTTCCACAGGAAGAAGAATACCTGCAACTCTCTTATATGAAGAAAAATATATCCAGCTTTACTATAGGAAGAAGTATACAGGAAGAAAACCCGCACATGTTTGCAGCTATTCCGCAAGAAGAAGAATACCTGCAACTCTTCTACAGGAAGAAGAATACATACAGCTCTCCTCTATGAAGGAAAATACAGGAAGAAAATTACATGCAGCTCTCCTATAGGAAGAAGAATACATGCTGCTCTTCCATAGAAAGAAGAATACCTGCAACTCCTCTACAGGAAGAATAATACATGCATTTCTTCTACAGGAATAATAATACCTTTAGCGTTTCCGCAGGAAGAAGCTGCCGCTCTTTCACAGGAAGAAAATTACATGCTTTCCTTCCATAGGAAGCAGAATAGCTGCAGCTCTTCCACAGGAAGCAGAGTACCTGCACCTCTGCTATAAAAGGAAGAATACCTCCACCTTTTAGAAAGAAGCAGAATATCTGCAGCTCTTTAACAGGAAGAAGAATACCTGCAGCTCTTCCACAGGAAGAACAGTACCTGCAAATCTCCTACACGAAGAAGAATACACACAGCTGTCCTATATGAAGGAAACTACCTCCAGCTTTCCTATTGGAACAAAATTACCTGTTTACCATTCATAGGAAGAAGAATAGCTGCAGCTCTTCCACAGCAAGAAGGATACCTGCAGATCTTCCACAGGAAGAATACTACCTGTAGATCTTCCACAGGAAGAAGAATACCTGCAAATCTTCTACACGAAGGATAATACATACAGCTCTCATATATGAAGGAAACTACCTCCAGTTTTCCTATAGGAAGAAATTTACTTGCAGAGTAAACCTTACGAGATGTAACACATAGATCACTATGGACCAGTAGATAAAGACAGTTCAAAGAAACATATATTTGTTGTTATATCCCACAAAAACTACCGCTACTCAAGAAGTAATAAGCGCTTTGCGCGAATATTTCAGGTATTACAGCTGACCGCGATACATCATTTCTGATAGAGGTTCTTGTTTCACTTCGAACGATTTCAAAAAATTTACTGAAGACAATGACATCCAACATATTAAAGTGGCTACGTTCTCACCAGAAGCAAATGGTCAGGTAGAACGGGTTAACAGAAATTTAAGCCCAAAGATCGCGAAACTCATAAATACAGAAACTGGCATTACTTAGCTAAAACCGCTAGAAACCGTAGAATTTGCCTTAAACAATTCCTGCCACAGGATGATCAATGAACACCCCAGTGTGATGTTGTTTGGTGTAAATCAACGAGGAAAAATTTCAGATCAAATTAAAGAAAATATTATGAATGAAGACGTTAGAGGCTTTAGTTTGGTTAGAAAAAGTGCAGACAATCGACAACGTAGCGCACAACAATACAACAAAAATGATACAGATTCTAAGCGAAAACAAGGTGACTATGTCGTAATTAAAAATATCGACACCAAGATAAGGACGTTTAAAAAGTTCATACCAAAATTATCATGACAAAATGATCGTTATGTTGCACAAGATGTGGAAGGTTTTCTGCAAAGCAGAATGCCCTACAAAGGAATTTGGGCGGCGCATAACATGAAGCTTTGGCATAAGGGGTCTGGTCACTTAGGTGAATGTGATGTACAAGATTCCCAACAACATACAGAACCACCCATTCCAAATGATAGTAACGTTCCATAGGGCAACCGCCGGAAAGAGTCAGGTGATATTTATGGTCAGGAAGGCCGAATTGTAGTATACTAGTCATTACGTTGTTACTACTCAGTCTGTAAGATAGTGTGAACAGGCCTAGTCTGTAAGAACTTAGCAATTAAGCCATCCGTTGTTTACTCTTGTGCGAGAGCAAGGTTGGGTGCGTTGATGTGTGGGGCATTGTTGGTCACACAACAACCATGACGACTTGCGAAGGTCAGTTCTGATCGAGCCACACAATAGCTCAGCTGCATTTACTCGCGTAAAGAGTTAATAATAAATAAAATCAACAAAGCTAACCACCACTGTGTTTGAATTTCTACACTACAATAGGAAGGAGAATACCTTCAACTTTTCTACAGAAAGTAGAATACCTGCATTTCTTCCACAGGAAGAAGAATACCTTCAGCGCTTCCGCACCTGCAGCTCCGCTATAGGAAGAAGAATACCTCCAGCTTTTTCAAAGAAGCGGAACATCTGCAGCGCTTTCAAAAGAAGAATAATGTCTGCAGCTCTTCCATAGGAAGAAGTATACCTGCAACTCCTCTACACGAAGAAGAAAACATACAGCTCTCCTATATGAAGGAAACTACCTCCAGCTTTCCTATAGGAAGAAAATTAACTGCTGACTGTCCATAGGAAGAAGAATAGATGCAGCTCTTCCACAGGAAGCAGAATACCTGAAACTCTTCCAAAGGAAAAAGAATAGCTGCAACTCTCTTATATGAAGCGCTACCACAGGAAGGCACATGTTTGCAGCTATTCCGCAAGAAGAAGAATGCCTGCAACTCTTCTACAGGAAGAAGAATACATACAGCTCTCCTCTATGAAGGAAAATACAGGAAGAAAATTACATGCAGCTCTCCTATAGGAAGAAGAATACATGCTGCTCTTCCATAGAAAGAAGAATACCTGCAACTCCTCTACAGGAAGAAGAATAGCTGCAGCTCTTCCACAGAAGAATAATACATGCATTTCTTCTACAGGAATAATAATACCTTTAGCGTTTCCGCAGGAAGAAGCTGCCGCTCTTTCACAGGAAGAAAATTACATGCTTTCCTTCCATAGGAAGAAGAATAGCTGCAGCTCTTCCACAGGAAGCAGAGTACCTGCACCTCTACTATAGAAGGAAGAATACCTCCACCTTTTAGAAAGAAGCAGAATATCTGCAGCTCTTTAACAGGAAGAAGAATACCTGCAGCTCTTCCACAGGAAGAACAGTACCTGCAAATCTCCTACACGAAGAAGAATACACACAGCTGACCTATATGAAGGAAACTACCTCCAGCTTTCCTATTGGAACAAAATTACCGGTTTACCATTCATAGGAAGAAGAATAGCTGCAGCTCTTCCACAGGAAGCAGAATACCAGCACCTCTGCTATAGAAGGAAGAATACCTCCACCTTTTAGAAAGAGGCAGAAGATCTGATGCTCTTCCACAGGAAGAAGAATACCTGCATCTCTTCTACATGAAAAATAATGCATACAGCTCTCCTATATGCACGAAATACCTCCAGCTTTCCTATAAGAAGAAAATTACATACCGAGTAAACCTTACGAGATGTAACACATAGATCACTATGGACCAGTAGATAAAGACAGTTCAAAGAAACATATATTTGTTGTTATATCCCACAAAAACTACCGCTACTCAAGAAGTTATAAGCGCTATGCGCGAATATTTCAGGTATGACAGCCGACCGCGATACATCATTTCTTATAGAGGGTCTTGTTTCACTTCGTACGATTTCAAAAAATTTACTGAAGACAATGACTCCAACATTTCAAATGGCTACACGAAGCAATAACATACAGAACTTTAACAGAAATTTAGGCCCAATGATCGCGAAACTCATAAATAGAGAACCTAACATTACTTAGCCAAAAACGTTAGAAACAGTAGAATTTGCCTTAAACAATTCCTGTCACAGGATGATCAATGAACACCCCAGTGTGAGTTCCTTGGTGTAGGAGGAAGAATACCTCCAGATCTGCTTAGAAGAAAATAATAATAAGACTTCCTTTTAGTTAGAAAAAGTGCAGAATACCTGCAGCTCTTCCAATAGGAAGAAATGATACCTGCAGATCTTCCACAGGGAGAAGAATACTAGATCCTATAGGAGGAAGAATACCTCACAGGAGGAAGAATATATAAGCAATTCTTCCATAGGAAGAAGAATACCTGAAGATCTTCCACTAGAAGAAGAAGACTCCTGCAGCTCTTCCACAGGGAGAAGAATATCTGCAGCTCTGCTATAGGAGGAAGAATACCTCCAGCTCTCCTGTAGGAAGAAAAATTCCTCCAGCTCTTTCAAATTCTAAGAAAACAATAAGACGAATGCATATGTAAAAAATACCTCCAGCTTTTATAGGAAGAAAATATCCTCCTGCAGCTCTTCCACAGGGAGAGTAATATCTGCAGCTCTGCTATAGGAGCTCTCCTGTAGGAGAAAAAATTCCTCCAGCTCTTTCAAAAGAAGCAGAATATCTGCAGATCGTCCATAGTAAGAAGAATAGCTGCAGCTCTTAAACAGGAAGAATAATGGCTGCAAATCTTCTACACAAAGAAGAATACATACAGCTCTCCTATATGTAAAAAATACCTCCAACTTTGCTATAGGAAGAAAATTACATGCAGCTCTCCTATAGGAAGAATAATACCTACTGCTCTTCTTCAGGAAGAAAGATACCTGCAGCTCTTCTACAGGAAGAATAGTGCCTGCAAATCTTCTACACGAAGAAGAATTCATACAGCTCTCATATATGAAGGAAACTACCTCCAGCTTTCCTATAGGAAGAAAATTTCTTGCTGACCTTCCACAGGAAGAAGAACACCTGCAAATCTTCTACCTTTTCAACCTCCACCTTTTTCAAAGCAAGCAGAATATTTGCAGCTCTTTTAAAAGAAGGATAATACCTGCTGCTCTTCCACAGAAAACAGAATACCTCCAACTCTTCTACACGAAGAAGATAACATACAGCTCTCCAATATGAAGAAAAATACATCCCGCTTTCCTTTAGGAAGAAAATTACCTGCTGACTTTCCATAGGAAGAAAAATAGCTGCAACCCTTCCATAGGAAGAAGAATACTTGCAACTATTCCACAGGAAGAAGAATATCAGCAGCTATTCCTTAGGCAGCTCTGCCACAGGAAGAAAAATACTTGCAGCTCTGCTATAGGAAGAAAAATTCCTCCAGCTCTTTCAAATTAAGCAGAATATCTCCTATAGGAATATAATACCTGCTGTTCTTCCATAGTAAGAAGGATGCCTTCAGCTCTTCCACAGGCAGAAAAATATCTGCAGCTCTCCTATAGGAGGAAGAATACCTCTTTCAAATGGTGAAGAATACCTCCAGCTTTCCTATAGGAAGAACATTACATGCAGCTCTCTATAAGAAGAATAATACTTGCAGCTCTTCCACAGGAAGAAGAATACCTTCAGCACTTCCACAGGAAGAAGAATACCTGCAGCTATGCTATAGAAGGAAAAATACCTCCAGCTTTTAGAAAAAAAAAACAAAATATCTGCAGCTCTTGCAAAGGAAGAATTATACCTGCAACTCCTCTACACGAAGAAGAAAACATACAGCTCTCCTATATGAAGGAAACTACATTCAGATTTCCTATAGGGAGACAATTACCTGCTAACCTTATAAGGAAGAAGAATACCTGCAGTTCTTCCACAGGAAGAAGAATACCTGCAGCTTTTCCACAGGAGGAGGAATACCTGCAAATCTTCTACACGAAGAAGAATACATACAGCTCTCATATATGAAGGAAACTAGGAATACCTGCAAATACCTGCAAATCTTCTACACGAAGAAGAATACATACAGCTCTCATATATGAAGGAAACTACCTCCAGCTTTCCTATAGGAAGAAAATTTCATGCAGCTTCCATAGGAAGAAGGATAGCTGCAGATCTTCCACAGGAATCAGAATACCTGCAGCTCTTTTAGAAAGAAGCAGAATGTCTGCATCGCTTTCAAAGGAACAATAATGCCTGCAGCCCTTTCCAAGGGAGAATAATACCTGCAGCTCTTTAACAGGAAGAAGAATACCTGCAACTCTTCTACAGGAAGTAGAATACATACTCACAGCATACAGCTCCTATAGGAAAGCTGCAGGAAATTACCTCCAGCTTTCCTATAGGAAGAAAATTACCTGCTGACCTTCCATAGGAAGAAGAATAGATGCAGCTCTTCCACAGGAAGAAGAATACCTGCAACTCTTCTGCACGAAGCTCTCCCATATGAAGGAAAATACCTCCAGCTTTCCTACAGGAAGAAAATTACATGCAGCTCTTCTATAGGAAGAAGAATACCTCCAGCTTTTCAAAGAAGCAGAATATCTGCAGCTCTTTCAAAGGAAGAATAATACTTGCAGCTCTTCCACAGGAAGAAGAATACCTGCAACTCTTCTACAGGAAGAATAATACCTTCAGCGTTTCCGCAGGAAGAAGAATACCTGCAGCTCCGCTATAGGAAGAAGAATAACTCCAGCTTTCCTATAGGAAGAAGAATACCTCCAGCTTTTTCAAAGAAGCAGAATATCTGCAGCTCTTTCAAAGGAAGAATAATACTTGCAGCTCTTCCACAGGAAGAAGAATACCTGCAACTTCTCTACACGAAGAATAATACATCCAGCGTTTCTGCAGGAAGAAGTATACCTGTAGTTGCGCCATAGGAGGAAGAATAACTCCAGCTTTCCTATAGGAAGAAGAATTCCTCCTACTTTCCCAAAGAAAGGAAGAACCTGCAGCTCTTCCACAGGAAGAAGAATACATGCAAATATTCTACACGAAGAAGAAAACATACAGCTCTCCTATATAATAACATACAGTACAATACATACAGCTCTCCTATATGAAGGAAACTACCTCCAGCTTTCCTGTAACTCTTCCACACGAAGCTCTCCTATATAAAGGAAAATACCTCCAACTTTCCTATAGGAAGAAAATTACCTGCCGACCTTCCATAGGAAGAAGAATAGCTGCAGCTCTTCCACAGGAAGAAGGATACCTGCTGACCTTCCATAGGAGGAAGAATAGCTGCAGCTCTTCCACAGGAAGAAGGATACCTGCAGATCTTTTACAGGAGAATAACATATAGGAAGCAGAATACATGCTGCTCTTCCATAGGAAGGAGAATACCTGCAACTCTTCTACATGAAGAAGAATAGCTGCAGCTTTTCCAAGGGAAGAACAATATCTGCAACTCTTCTACAGGAAGAATAATACCTTCAGCGTTTCCGCAGGAAGAAGAATACCTCCAGCTTTCCTATAGGAAGAAGAATACCTCCAGCTTTTTCAAAGAAGCAGAATATCTGCAGCTCTTTGACAGGAAGAAAAATACCTGCATTTCTTCCATAGGAAGAATACCTGCTGACCTTCCAAAGGAGGAAGAATAGCTGCAGCTCTTCCACAGGAAGAAGGATACCTGCTGACCTTACATAGCAGGAAGAATAGCTGCAGCTCTTCCACGGGAATAAGGATACATACATCTCTTCTACATGAAGAAGAATAGCTGTAGCTTTTCCACGGGAAGAACAATACCTGTATTTCTTCCACAGGAAGAAGAATACATTCAGCGCTTCCGCAGGAAGAACAATACCTGCAAATCTTCTACACGAAGAAGAATACATACAGCTCTCCTATATGAAGGAAACTAACTCCAGCTTGCCTATAAGAAGACGATTAAATGCTGCCCTTCCGTAGGAAGAAGAATAGCTGCAGCTCTTCTGCACGAAGAAGAATACCTGCTAATATTCTACACGAAGAAGAAGGAAACTACCACCAGTTTTCCTAAAGGAAGAAAATTACATGCAGCTCTCATATAGGAAGAAGAATAGCTGCAGCTCTTCTTGGAAGAGCAAAGACTCCACAAATGGCAAAATTGCCCCGTGCTCGTCTCGTTTCATATTCGGCTTCATTTACTCATACATGACTAGATTTTTGGACCTATATTGACTAATGTTAATCGGCATTCGGAAAAACGATATGGTGTATATTTATGTGCTTGACCATACGAGCAACGATATGGAAAAATTATATGGGTGTATATTTATGTGCTTGACCATACGAGCAACGATATGGGTGTATATTTATGCGCTTGACCATACGAGCAGTTCATATTGAAGTCGCACATTCTCTAACGAGAAATTCATGCATTTTGACCATTTGGAACTTTATGGCGCGAAGGGGAATTCCTCTTGAATTCTATAGTGGTAATGGGACAAACTTCGTCGGGGCAGAAAGAAAGCTAAGAGAGGCCTTATCCGAAGTCGATCAAAACGAAATGTTAAAAAATTTTGCCACTGCTACATCAATTGCAATTTCAATCCTCGAGCTTCACCCCACATGGGAGGTGCTTGGAAGCGTTTAGTTCGGTCGGTTATAAAAGTTTTATACAAAATCATGCCATATAGGAATCCTATTGATGAAGTTTTGTTAATTTCAATCCTCCAGCTTCACCCCACATGGGAGGTGCTTGGAAGCGTTTAGTTCGGTCGGTTATAAAAGTTTTATACAAAATCATGCCATATAGGAATCCTATTGATGAAGTTTTGTTAAGCATGTTAATTGATGTGGAACATATTATTAATTCGAGACCGTTTGCATATGTTCCCGTTGAGGAAAATAGTTAAGAAGCTATTACTCCGAACCACTTCCCTTTAGGAAGCTCCAGTGGACTAAAACTGTTTATTTTCGTGTGAAGATGATGGGATTGTATTGAGAAAAAAATGGCTCATTTCGCAGCAATATGGAATATTTTGGAATAAGTGGCCAGCTGAATACTTACCATCGTTAACTTGTAGATCAAAGTGGCACGAAAAATCGAAACGTATATAACATGGATGTTTAGTTATCATTGTTGCCCCTTCTCTTCCTAGAAATGTCTGGCGGAGGTAGAGTTCTCGAAACGAGATTGGCAAGTGACGGGCAGGTCCGCAGTGTAGCAATACTAACTAAACGCGGGGTGATGGAGAGGCCTGCAACCAAATTGGCAGTTTTGGACGAAGCTTCACAAAAGGAGTCTGAAAGCGAAGAAGAATACTGCCTAATTTGGATCCCGATTTGGCCGCATCGTGTTTACGAGAATATAATTTTTGATATTGTCAATTTCACAATAATATATTCATTTTTAGTATTCATATTTAACGAAACAATTTGATTGTCTAAATTCGATTCGGCCATTCGGCCATTTATTCTGAATTTTATACTAGCGAGGAACTAATCCAGGAACAATTATTTGTTAATGTT
Organism: Musca vetustissima; assembly: GCF_032173495.1. Lineage (NCBI taxonomy): Eukaryota > Metazoa > Arthropoda > Insecta > Diptera > Muscidae > Musca > Musca vetustissima. The sequence continues at coordinate 1,322 of NW_026884354.1, read as the reverse complement.
TATAGTGGTTTCCACATCAAAATGTTTGTCTATTTATATATATATATATATATATATATTTCTACGATTCCTAATTATGTTGTTTATTTAGGAATTTTAATATAAGTGCATTGTTGCCCCTTTTATTAAACGAATTGTATTTTATTCAAAATCCCATGGAAGTCACTATCTCGGCCTATTTGCCGCTACAACAGCTGGTATCCTTCTTCCTACGGAAGACATGGAGGTATCCCCCTTCCTATGGGAGAGCTACATGTAACTTTTCTTCTTATAGGAAAGGAGGCTGGAGGTCTTCTTATTCCCAGAGGAGAACTGTAGGTTTTCTTCTTCCTGTTGAAGAGGTGCAGGTATTCCTGTTCCTGTGGAAGAGCTGCGGCTATTCCTCTTCCTGTAAAAGAGCTGAGGGTATTTTTCTTCCTGGTGAAGAGCTGCACGTATTCTTCCTCCTCTGGAATAGCTGCTGGTATTTTTCTTCCTATGGAATACAAGGTGGTATTCCACTTCCTATGGGAGATCTGTATGTAATTTTCTTCCGAATATATATATATATATATATATATACGAAAGCTGGAGGAATGTTTCTTCCTATTGGAGAGCTGCTGATGTTGACGCCACGCATAAAATAAGCCTAATTTGGATCCCGATTTGGCAGCATCTTGTTTACGAGAAAATAATTTTTGTTATTGTCAATTTGACAATAATAGATTCATTTTTATACCCTCCACCATAGTATGGAGGGTATATTAATTTTGTCATTCCGTTTGTAACTCATCGAAATATTCATTTCCGACCCTATAAAGTATATATATTCTTGATCAGGGTAAAATTCTAAGACCATCTAGCCATGTCCGTCCGTCTGTCCGTCTGTCCGTCCGTCTGTTGTAATCACGCTATCTTCCGAAGGAATTGAGATAGGATGCTGAAATTTTGCATAGGGTTGTCTTTTGTCTGCAGGCAGGTCAAGTTCGAAGATGGGATATATCGGTCCACGTTTAGACATAGCTCCCATATAACAGTAACCCCCAATTTTCGGTATTTTGAGGTCTTGGGCGCGTTTTTCAACCGAATACGCTGAAATTTGGTACATTGGGTTCTTAATAGGTTCCAAATCTCTCCACCAAAAATTATGAATATAGGTCCATTTTTTCGGATAGCCCCCATATAAGGGTACCCCCAATTTTTGGTATTTGGGGGTTCTTGAGCGCATTTTACAACCGAATTTGCTGCAATTTGGTAATTTGTAGTCGTATATGGTAACAAATCTCTCTACCAAAAATTTTTAATATTCGCCCCCTTTTGGGTTAGTCCCCATATAACCCCTT
>NW_026884353.1:0-11340 GCF_032173495.1 Musca vetustissima | reverse complement strand
ATGTGTCTGTATGCAGTCTATTATGTTGTAGTCCGTCTCGTCGCGTTTGTCGTTTTGGATATTAATCCATGAATAAAGAGTAGAATAAAATGTGTGTAAGTGTGTGTGTGTATAGCTATACATACTGGCGGATAATGGTAACCCAAAAGACTTGTAAAGTTAAAACAACATTTTTTCTCTAAATGGCATACATAGGGTCTGCCTGTGTATTTGTTGATATTAGGGGAAATGGAAAAAGAAGATCTGTGAAAGATAAAGATGGTGGATCACAAAGATACGTTCTTGAATTTAAAAGACAAAATACAATTATTTAAAAAATCAAGGTATTATTATGGTCGATGATTTTACTTAAATTTATATTGCCTACTTTTAGGTTCAGAATTGTAGAGAAATATATTTAAATTTATATTGCCTACTTTTAGGTTCACCGCATGTGAATTGCATGAGAGAGAACTGTTTCTCTTTCCCTCATTTACTTGTTTAATCGAACCACTTTACCTCGTTATGAATATCAAAATGTGGCCCCTATAATATTCAACATTTTTTCCTTCGTGCTTTTTTAACAACCACACACAAACGCAATGATATGCCTGGTTTGCAAAGACATTCATATGCATGTATGTGTGTGTGTGGCTGCATATACATAACCTGAGCTTTATTTGGTTTTTAATGCATGACTGCCTGCACAGACTTTACCATCTGCAGATAAACTAAACCATAATGCGACACAAGCACGCTGTTGAGGTCGCCGCGCATTATGTACGTGAGCAAGGAAAGTCACCAAGTGAGTGAGTGAACGAGTGAGCGCGTATGTGTGTGCCAGCCAGTGAGTTATGAATGAACAAAAAATATATTAAAAGTGTCGCTGTAAATGTATTTTGACTCGTTAATAATTGCAACAAATGCAATTGACAACATAAACATCGACAGCGTGTGCCATTATGGCGGCAATATGTTCGGTAACACAAAGGCGTACACACATACATACATAATGGAGGAGATAGATGTGAATAGCAGACAACGTTAAAGAAGAAGAATCGGTGATGGTGGTGTTGGTGATAGCAGCAACAGCTACATCCGCAACATTGACAGCAACGAATGACAGTTCATACCTTTGAGGGTTAACACTCTGCACAGCAGTGCATAATTTCCTGCTAACTTATGAGATATATTTTCAAATACACATATACATAAGTGTATGTATGGATGTATTCAAGTCTGTCTGCTTGTGTTTCTTTGTGTGAAAGCATGAAGGAAATTTATTATCTTTTGATAAAAATGTATAAAACACTTTACAATGAAATTGCACATTTATTTTGTTAGATGCGGATGATAAAGAAGGATAGCAGAGGGGAGGTTTGTTGTTTTTTATATAGAATTGGTTGTTATTTTTATTTTAAGGAGAGAAAAAAAAAACAAAATGTTGGGATATTATCTACGACTGTCGCAGGGGGCGTTGGAAATTTTTCTATAGAGAATATTGTCCTAATAACCGCATTATTTTCCATCATTTTTTTTATTGGAAAAAATATTATTTTATTTTATGTTATTTTATAGAAAAAAATTATTTTCTATTCTATATTTATTTTCTATAAAAAAACATTGTCCTACGGACCGGATGATTTTTTTTCTATAGAAAAATATCGTCCTACAGATCTGATGATTTGTTTCTATAGAAAAACATTTTTTTCTATACAAAATAACAATCATAACTAACGCACCTGATGATTTTTTCTTATAAAAAATAGAACTATTGCAGAATTGGGAAAATATTCACAAAACCTCTTTGTTCTTTCTTTCTTTCTTTCTTTGTTCTTTCTTTCTTTATTTCTTTCTTTCTGTCTTTCTTTCTTTCTTTCTAAAGAACAAATTCACAGAACCACAGTTAATTTTTCTATAGAAAAAAAAATACTGAACCTCAGTCATCCAATTTTTTTTTAGAAAAAATCAACAAAACTCCTGTCCCAGATTTTATTCTATAAAAAACAATCACAAAGCCTCAGTTCTCAATATTTTACCTACAGAAAAAATCACAGAACCTCAGTTCTCCATATTTTTATTAATTTTATTTTCATTGAAACATTTATAGAACATCAATTCTTAATTTTTTTCTATAGAAAAAAAATTCACAGAACCTCAGTTATTAATTTTTTCTACAGAAAAAAAATTCAAAGAACCTCAGTTATTAATTTTTTTCTACAGAAAAAAAAAATTCAAAGAACCTCAGTTCGTAACACTTTTCTATAGAAAAAAGTTCACAGAACCTCAGTTCTTAATTTGTTTTCTATAGAAAAATATTCGTAGACCCTCAGGACAGAACCTCAGTCGGCATTTTTTCTATAGAAAAAAATCACAGGACCTCAATTCTTAATTTTTTTCTATAGACAATAATTTACAGAACCTCAGTTCCATATTTTGTCCTATTGAAAAAAAAAGAAAATTTCGAAATACCAACCAAATTTCCACAACAACCTCCCTTCTCTTGTTTGACATCTGACAAAGAAAACTCCAACTATCTAACTCGACTTGTCTAACAACTATGACTTCAATTAGGACTACTGATGACTTTGGCACAATAGCAAATGGTGACAATAACGGCAATGGTGATGATGACAAGCACGACCATGTTTTTGGTGATGACGATGATGACAACAACAATGTTGATGGCAACTCTTTAGCCTAAATACAATTCTAGAGACATGCTAAGTCATCTAACGTCATAAAAACGGCTTTATATTCAAACTATGGGATATTCCAGTCATTCCGCACCCACGCCCCTTTGTCATCAGTTTTCAGTTTCAAGTCATTTGCAGAGAGGCAATGTTTTTGCTTTTCTGTTTGTCTATTTTTTGACAGTTGTATAATATTTTGTTGATACTTTCAGTTTTTTAGTTCGATGTCATGTGTGTTATTGTTGTTGCTGATGTCTGCGATGATGGTATATGGTGTTTCACTGTTCACTGAATTTTCATCATTGAATTTCAATGATAAACGTTCAACTGGAATTTAAATCTAACGGAGCCAAAAAAAAAAAAAAAAAAAATCGATTGACCCCGATTTCACGTTGTATAAAGGTTTTTTCCAGTTGGGTGTTGTTGTTCCAACGATTATTGCAATCGACGACGACATGAAATGTCAAAAGGTTTTTTTTTTTGAAAATTTGAAAAATGTCGCACGCCAAAAATTTTTGATGGTAAAAATGCCAGCACGAAATTCTAATAATTTTTTAGAAGTCATGCATTTTTCTATAAAAAATGACAGACCTTCAATTCTTTTTTTCTTTCATATAAAAATACTACTCTTTATATTATCTCTTTATTACCATCCTATTCGTCTCCTGTTAGGTTGATTGACACCTTTTCTCTGTTGGCCATATTATGGTGCATCATGAGTCTAGCAAACTATTTAGCTTTGCCACCATTAAAAAAAAAAAATCCTGCCGAACAAAAAAATTCTAATGGCCAAACAATGACAATTTAACCCAAAACAAAACCCACAACTTAGCGATAAAAAAACCAAGCATAATTTCCTAACCACACAAAAAAGGATTTGAAACAAACTTTATATTTCGACAGGAAGTGAGTACGAGGACAAGGAAGTAGGTTTGACAAAATTTTGATAATAGTGACAAATTGACACGATAGTCCCCTCAACTTTGCCATTGTATGGTGTTAAACATATTTTTTTTTGTTCTTCGGAGTAGACTATTTCCTACCATTAAGTAATATGGAATGGTAGGAAAAAGTTGGCAGACAACATTTTCATGTCAGCACTTTTTGTCTCAGCACGGGCACACACTAAGGGAATATGCCAATATGTCGGGACAGATTTTAAATTTTCAACAACTGTTTTATTATACCCAAGGAAGTTGAGGGCAATTTTTTTTTTTCATTTCGTGAAATAAAATTTAAGTTGCAATAATCTAATTTTACACCACAACAATTTCTATTACACCCTAAGGCCTGAGAGGAGATTTTTTAAAATTTTAACAAAAACAACCAAATAAAAGTAATTTTCGCATATAATCGTATTTAGAACATAAAACTCATGACTAACAGCACAATGATGACGGGACTTGTAATCTCCCTCTTGATAATTTGTTTGTCCCCTTTTTATGGTTCCAAAAGGTAGGTCTAGCATTTTATTCATGTCGTCCTTTATGGGCGACTGAAGAATTAGAAGTAATAAAGTGTCAACTTTAAGTGTCCATTTTGATATGAAATATTTTTACCGTGACATGCCGACGAAAGTTTCGAACACAAAATGACGTCTAGCAAACTGTAAAATGGGAAATCATAGCTTAGGGGAAAATTTCTTGTGACGGCATAGAAGAAAAGAAATCGTTGGCAATTACATGTTTTCATTTCTCGACCTATGTATGTATGTGTCTTGTTTAGGCCAAATGCCTGTCACCAGTATATTTTTTGTAGTCGGCATAGATGTCTAAAGTTGTTTTCATTTTGCTTTTTAAGTAATTTCATGTGCTTTACATGTCCTACTCTATCTTTGTCCATGTTTTCTTGTTCTTCTAAATTGACTTTGTTACATAACATTGTTATACAATTTCTTTTGTCGGCTAGGTGGCCTAGCTTGCAAACAGGTGAGGTTATAAAAAATTTCAATTTATTTTGAAAATTTTAGTCTTGGAAATTGTATGTGGGAAGTCATTACAGAAATTGGGTTATGTGATTTTTTTCTATAGCAAAAATAGAACTGATGTTCTGTGAATTTTTTCTATACAAAACAATCAAGAACTGAGGTTCTGTGAATTTTTTTCTATAGAAAAAAATCAAGAACTGAGGTTCTGTGAATTTTTTTCAATAGAAAAAAATCAAGAACTGAGTTTCTGTGATTTTTTTTTATAGAAAAAAAATGACTCCTGAGGTAGTCCCGAATTTTTTTTCTATAGAAAAAAATCAAGAACTGAGGTTCTGTGAATTTTTTTTTTCTATAGAAAAAAATCAAGAACTGAGGTTCTGTGAATTTTTTTTCTATAGAAAAAATCAAGAACTGAGGTTCTGTGAATTTTTTTCTATAGAAAAAATCAAGAACTGAGGTTCTGTGAATTTTTTTCTATAGAAAAAATCAAGAACTGAGGTTCTGTGAATTTTTTTCTATAGAAAAAATCAAGAACTGAGGTTCTGTGAATTTTTTTCTATAGAAAAAATCAAGAACTGAGGTTCTGTGAATTTTTTTTCTACAGAAAAAAATCAAGAACTGGAGTTCGGTGATTTTTTTCTATAAAAAAAAATCAAAAACTGAATTTCGGTGATTTTTTCTATGGAAAAAATGGGAACTGAGGTTCGGTGAATTTTTTCTGTAGAAAAAATCAAGTACTGAGGTTCTGGAAATTTTTTTATAGAAAAAAGTATAGAACCGAGTTTCTGTGATTTTTTTCATAGACCAGAAGAGCAAATGGCGTGGATTTTTAAAGGAATATTTTTTATGGACCAGAAAAGCAAGTGGCGTGGATTTTTAAAGGAATATTTTTTATGGACCAGAAGAGCAAGTAGCGTGGATTTTTAAAGTAATATTATTTTATGGACCAGAAGAGCAAGAGTCGAGAATTTTTAAAGGAATATTTTTCATGGATCAGAAGAGCAAAAGGCGAGAATTTTTAAAGGAATATTTTTCATGGACCAGAAGAGCAAATGGCGAGAATTTTTAAAGGAATATTTTTCATGGACCAGAAGAGCAAGAAATTTTAAAGGAATATTTTCATGGACCAGAAGAGCAAGAGGCGAGAATTTTTAAAGGTATATTTTCATGGACCAGAAGAGCAAGAGACGTGAATTTTTAAGGGAATATTTTTTCAACGATACAAATAGGAATGAATTTAAAAGGAATGTTTTCGCAAGGATCGCCCTGCGAAAAGGAATATTTGATCAAGAATCGTCATAGAAATAGGAGAGGATTTTAAAGAAATTTAAAGAACTGAGCCTCGTGGATTTTTTCTTCTATAAAAATATAACCCTGCGTTCTTGTAATATAATTTCTATGAAAAAAATATTTAAACCTTAATTTTCCATATTTTATTTTACTAATTTCTTCTTGGTTCCCTCAACACTCCATTAACGTTAAATACCCCCATGGGATTGAGGGCGTAAGGTGTTTATGAATGCTTACAGCATCCAATTCATCCACCCATTCACATACATATGCATAATAAATGAGCACAGTGTATAACAAAAAACACAACAATGCTTAAGGCAAATACCTCAGCGTATGTCTAGGAAGAACGTACACATATGTATGGGTGTGTGTGCATAGACATACATACATACGATTTTTGTTATAACCTAGAAAAATATAAAAAATAAATGAAAACGAGAACAATTGAAATATACTTTAAATGAGAGCACATCACAAATAAAATACACTTGAGACCTGCAAACCGGGTAAAACGAAGATGGAGCAAAAGATCTAGAACTTTTGCGGATAGATGATGCTCGTTAAAAAAAAATCAGGTGAAAAATAATTCACATTAAGACCAGAAATAATGGTGTTGAAAGTGAAGACAGCATGAACTATTTTTACTAGATATATGAGAGAATGAAGAAATGAAACCGAAAATAATTTTGAAAATAAAGAAAAGTCATTCCCATTTTCCCACCAACTCTCCATGTATATTGTGTTCATTAACCTTATATGCATATGTATGAATAAAATGTGTAGCAGGGGAATCGAGTTATTTTGAACTCCCCCCACAAAAAATATAGAGGGGAAATTATTAAAATGCATTTTTTGAATTTTTTGTTTTTGTTTGGTGAATGAAAGTTCAACTCAACATCATTATCACCGACAGCTTTAGGGAGTGCGACCAAAATATCCATAGAAGTTATGTACACAAACGTATGCACACTTTATGTGTGCAAGTCAACAAATGAAAGTAAATTAATTAAAATTCTTTTACTAGAATATTATTATGACAACAAATGCAAAAATATACATACATAAATAAAAAGGGGAATAACTGAAGAGGAAATGTTGCCAAAAGAAGTCATGGGGGATTTTGTTGACTTTTGCGGTAAGAAAACGTAAACAATTCCCAGAATTCATTTGAGAGGTTTTTGTGATAGTTTTGAAGTGTCTTGGTAGCTTTTCGAAAGAGTGACAATTTTTAATTAAATATCTTCTTCAAGAGGTTAAGAATTATTCTTTGTTTTTACTGTGAAAGATATTTTTTGTCTAATTTCAAATATTTAAAGGAAATGCATTTTTAAATTATTACGTACCCTGGATTTTAAATTGCAATTTAATATTAATTTCAAATTTAAATAATCGTCATCATATATATGTTAAGTACCTGCAAAAAAGATAAAAAAGTCAAAAAATTAAATTCGCTACACATGTATAAAAAGATTTTTATAATTTTTTATAAATTTGCAATTATAATTTTTATTTATAAATTATATTTGCTGTAATCATTATCACAAGCGTGGATTTCAAAGGTTCATCTGAACTTGTAGCGTTGATATTTTGATATTTTCAAAGAAGCTTCTGAGCTATTTTTTTCCTTGAATATCGTATGGAGTATAACTTTGGATTTTTTAATTAATTTTTCAAAGGATAATAAGCCCGGATTTTTTAATAATTTTTAAGGACCACCAGCTATAAAAGTTTTTTTTTTTTTATTATTATCCGAGCAAGACAAAAGGAATCGAGATAAACCTTTTGAGAATATGTTAAGTTTTCTGAAAATCGGTTCAAATTTAGATATACCTCTCATATATATTTTCGTCCGATTTAATGTAAATGGTTTACCAAAGTCCCTATATGTCATTCGATTTGCACAAAATATGGCATGGCGTACTGTATTGGGTCTCAAATGACGTGTGCCATGTTTCGAGAAAATCGGTTCAGATTTAGATATAGCTTATATATATTTTTTAGTCCGATTTTAGGTAAATAGTGAATCAAAGTCCCTTTGTATGTTTCGATTTGCAAGAAATTTGGCATAGCACAATGAATTGATTCTAGAATGATGTGTGCCAAGTTTCGAGAAAATCGGTTCAGATTTAGATATAGCTCCTATATATATTTTAGTCCGATTTTATGTAAATAGTGAATCAAAGTCCATTTCTATGCTTCGATTTGCCAGAAATTTGGCGTAGCGCAATGAATTGATTCTAGAATGATGTGTGTCAAGTTTCCAGAAAATCGGTTCACATTTAGATATAGCTCCCATATATATTTTCGTCCGATATTATCTAAATGGCGCTCCAAAGTACTTCTATAAATTTTGATTCGCACGAAATTTGGCACAGACTACTGAATTGAGTTTAATATTAATTCCAATTTTAAATAATCGTCATCATATATATGTTACGTATGATATGAGTTAAGTTTCGTGAAAATTGGTTCAGATTTAGATATAGAATGATATGAGCTAAGTTTCGTGAAAATTGGTTCAGTTTTAGATATAGCTCCCATATATATATATATATATATATATATATATTTGTCCGATTTAATTTTAATGGGGCACCAAAGTCCCTATTTACTCTTCGATTAGCACGAAAATTGGCACATCGTACTGAATTGAGTCTAGAATGATGTGTGCTAAGTTTCGTGAAAATAGGTTCAGATTTAGATATAACTCCGATATATATTTTCGTCCGATTTTATGTAAATGGTGCACTAAGGCCCCAATATATCCTTCAAATTGCCCGAAATTTGGCGTAGCATACTGAATTGAGTCTAGAATTATGTGGGCTAAGTTTCGTAAAAATCGGTTCTGATTTAGATATAGATATATATTTTCGTCTGATTTTAGGAAAAACTGCTAATTTTTGTCCAATTGACAAAATTATTGCGTTTTGTTGAAATTGGTGCAGTAGCAGGCGTAGCTTCCATATATATGTGGAACAAGTGTCTGATTGAGATTAAATTTTTAACAGTACGACATACTGTTTGGTATAAATCGATTTCATTCATTTGTTGTAAAATTGTACGCAAATGACTCTAAATATGCCTCAATGAAGCATATGTTGCAGAAAGGCATGTCTAGGTTCCTTCGGGGGAACATTGACAAGAAATTATTAGGATACATATGTACACACCTAATGTGGTGAAGAGTATCATATGGTCGGCCCAGTCCGACTTTTCTGCTTTCCTTACTGATTTTAATATATATTTTTGTAAATTACCATCTGAGCTTCAAGCCTGAAGTTTTTTTATATATTGTTTCCAAATGAAATTGTGAACTGTATAAAGGCTTGTAGGTTAAAATGTACTTTGAAATCAATATTTAAAAAGTCCAGGCTTAAAAATTCAGATGGTAAAAAATAATTACATTTAATAATATTTTTTTAAATACATATTTTAAGAACTTTATCTTCATAAGAAGGAAATCCTGGGGTATTAAAATATTTTTTCTAAAGACAATAATGTATATTTTTCGGAACAATACTTTAAGGGACCTTCTGAGCTATAAACCTGGCTTTTTTTTGAAACATGTTTGTCAACCAACCATCTTAGCTTTAAGACAGGATTTTCAATAACCAATCGTCAGTATTTTTTCAGATATTTTTTAAAGAAGCATCTGAGCTATAGATTGGTTTTTGCAAATAATTTTGTTTCGACAGGTTCATAAAAATATAAGAATTAAAATAGAGAATTTGATTTTTTAAATTTGTAATTGTTTATTAATGGTTCTATTAACATTGTCATACAAGAACCCTAACTAACACAATTAACAAAATGTGTAAATAAAAAGTTTCAACTACAACAAAGAAACTTGTCAATTTATTGTTTGAAAATTTTTTCACAACTTATAATTTCACGAGTCTTGAATTCTCCAAAAACAACTTCCACTTCAACTAAATTCTAGAATTTTTTTTTTACAATTTAGTGTGAAATTCTCTTTTGTTAAATATGAGTAAACTTTTATGGTCCTCCAAACACACCTACTGCACACTCTCTCCCTTTGTTTTTTCCTCGCCCCTCCCTTTAACGCGAACTATTCTAACAATGACCTAAGGTATCATTGTTACAAAACAATAACTGCTGTAAATTAACAAACTGTGAAAAGGAGGAAGAGCCAAAATAACAAAAAATAAAAATAACGCGGAAAACGACCAAACGCTAAAAGCATCAACAGCGAGGAACAAAAAAGTAAGAGGGGAATTCAATTTTCCACTTGGTTTGTATAAAGCCTGAAGTGAACTTTCCACACAAAACTAGCAACTAAGAAATAAGGTGCGAAAAAACTAAAAAAATTGCAACAACAACAAAATATCTTACAGATTGTTGGGCGATAAGGCAAGTGAATAGAATTTTTTTGTTTTTGTGGAAAATTGAAAGTGTTGCAGTTGGAATTTTTGTTTGTTAATTTTTTTGTTGGTGTACAATTGCTTGAAATCAAAAATATTTTCTTTTCGTGGAGGTGAGGCGTGAAGTTATAAACGATTTTTTTAATTTAATTTAAGAGACAATTGCTGTATTAAAGAGAATAACACAATTCCATATTTAAGGGGAGAATATTGCTGCTTTTCGAAATATTTAAAAACCAGTGAGGAAAGTAGTAAAGTCGGACTGGGCCGAGTATATGATACCCTTCACCACATTGGGTATATTCTGCATAGGTATCCTAACAAACGTCGCCTTTTCGAAGGAACATTGACATAAAATTTAACAAACATAAAAATGTGATATTTATTTATATGTAAACTGACTAACATCAATCCCTACACATACCATTCTGTAACTTATGCAAAATTTACTTAACATGAATGGGTTGAAATTTTATATGGAAGCAATGCTATATCTAAATCTGAACCGATTTCAAGGAAACTTATTAACTTCAGTACTTTGTGTCAATCGGCCTAGCTATGGGTCTTTGGCACCATTTACTTAAAATCGGACGAAAATATATATGGGAGCCATATCTAAATCTCAAAATCGGAAGAAAATATATATGGGAGATATATCGAAATCTGAACCGATTTTCACGAAACTCTATACATGTCATTCTAGACCTAATTTAGTACGCTATGCCAAATTTTGTGCGAATCGAAAGATATATGGGACTTTGGTACACCATTTACCTTAAATCGGACCAAAAATATATGTGGGAGCTATATTTAAATCTGAACCGACTTTCAGCAAACTTTACACACATCATTCTAGATCTAATTCAATACGCTGTCCGAAATTTCGTGCAAATGGAAAGATATATAGGGACTTTGGTGCACCAGTTACATTAAATTCGACGAAAATATATATGGGAGCTATATCTAAATCTGAACCGATTTTCAGGAAACTTATGCCAAATTCGGATCATAAATGCGACCTGTACTTTGTTTACAATTTTACATCTACAGACGAAGGACGAATGGA